>NC_139931.1:13561243-13818743 GCF_963514095.1 Eutrigla gurnardus | reverse complement strand
TTTTGCAATGGTACTGAAGTGTTGCCAATGCTCAAGGCCAGTTGAAAACAATTTGCAGAGAAAGATCCTGATGTAACACAAAGTTGTTTGTTCCCCCAGTATCTTTTATTCACACACCCTCACGTTTGTGTACCAATAGCTGAATGGCCGTCGAGGGAGGTGTGCTTCCATTTCACTATCATTAAGTGTTTATACAGCCTAGTGTCCCATAAAGCTTGGTACAGGAGGGCATTAAGGTCTGTAATTAGAGCCAGGCCATATCAATGTCATGGACAAACAGGTTCCCCTCACACACAGTACCCATGCAGGGACACAAGGGCAGCTCTGAAGTAAACAATGCCCTTGTGAGGGCTGCTGTGGCAGGGCGACCTCGTGGCAGCTGTAATGAGAGAAACAGTACCAAGCTTGTTCACGCTGCAGCCCTCTTGTTGTCTCACACGACAACGTCTGTGGATGCCCAGCTGAAGACTTGCTCACCCTCAGTGGTGCTCCTCCTCTTCCTCTTGATGAACGCCACCGTACCAGGTTTGGGCTCTTCCGAACCCTCCACCGAGCTCCTCCTCATCGCTCTCTCGTCCTCCTTCTTCACCGTCCCCTCCGCCGCCCCCTCCACCACCATCGCCGCTGCTTCGTCCTCTTCCTCCTCCTCGTGGTCAGAGTACTGGCTCAAGGCCTCCACCAGCTCTTTAAAGACCTCGTCGCTGATAAACCCTCCCTCTGGGACACAATTAACATGTCAGAACCAATTACCAAGTACCACTCTCTTAAATATTTATGTTTCCCGGCTGCAGCATCAGCTTATAATAAACCAAAGTCCCAAGGGAATGTTGCAGTAAAATAAAGAACGACAGGTGATTGTGGGTTCTGGGCATTCGACACACACCTCTGTCGCCATGGACACCATCGTAGTTGTCGATGAGTTCCTCCAGGAAGGCCTCATCCTGTTCCAGCACCTCATCGCCCATGTATGGGATGTTGTGGAGGAACGTCTCATCCTCCACCTAAGAAACAAACAGTCCCGTTAAGGTGGTATGCGACCTGTGACGCTTTTGAGTAAAAGTAACAAGCAATAGCTCACAAAGTGGACACTTCTGCACTTGTAATAACACTTATGTCATACCATGAAGTTGTGCTGCAGAGGTGACCAAGAGTACATGAAGGGGATTCCTGCCACTGTTGACAGTGGTCTCATGACAATTGCTTGAGCTTTGAATTCTGGGAAGCCAAACTCCACTGTACACATCTGTAAGAGAAACAGGGGTGAGTATGGGTCGACAAGGTAATAGAGCAGTCCTCAGCATTATTGGACAATTGTATAACTATATAATCAAATACACATGCTGCTCGACCCCCATCAGGGAAAAGAATCCCAGCAAACATAATAAAGCGGACCCTGACAGCACGGGGGAAGAGAAAAATGCTGTCATGCCCTGAGGCTATTTGTCTTTTGTCTCCCACAGGGCCAGAGACCACTTTTTGGCTGCCATATGATCCATTTCTGGCACGCAGCTTTGTTCTCAGATATTGTAGTAACACCTGACGACCAGGTGGGAATCAGAGCAGAACACTGGTGCCGGTGATGAAGTGGACGCAACACGATGGAGAAGAGAAGTTTTCCTACAAAACATTCACACAATAATGTGCAGGCAGGGTGGTATCTGATTATAATAGTTAACTATTTGTTTTATTTTAGTTTAGTTTTGTCTTTTCACTTTCATTTGGGTTTTGTTTTAGTTAGTCACACACACACACACACACACACACACACACACACACACACACACACACACACACACACACACACACACACACACACACACACACACACACACACACACCTTTTTGTTGGCCACAGCTCCACCAGACGCTGACAGAGGGATGGACTGAATCCTGAGCCTGGACCACTCTGCATTCAGGAGATTTGTCTGCGTCTCAATCTTTTGCCTGTTGGACATGAACAGGGTCTGGAATCAAACAGAACGCAGAGCATGTCACACATATTGTAAGACATATGAACACACACAAACATTGTTTTTTTTTTTTTTTAAAGCAGAAATGTCAATAATTGTGTTGACCCACCTTGACCTCCTCTACTTTTTTTAGCCGTTTTATTTGGCGAAGGCGCATATACTCAGACTTGACCCTCCGCCTCCACTCTAGCAGGCTGCGAGATGGTACAAAGGCGGGAGGCTGAGGTCTTGGGGTTGGCGGGGCAGCACCGGTGCCTGGGGCTGGAGCTGCAGCAGCTGTTTCCTCCATGACTCTTTAAATAGAGATGCAAAACATTCTAATGTCACAGATGCATCAAGACTATTAACAGGATAAATTATGCTGTTGACTTTAACCCTTAGATCCCCAAAAAAGGTGTTTCAAATGTGCAAGGGGCAGTTTCAGAAGAATTGTTGCATTTTGGACATTTCAGGAATGTCCAATAATATTACTACAAGGCTTTACAAAGTGTCTGTGGGACTCAGGAGTAAATGTTCACTGAACTTATTCGTTTTCACCACCTTTTCTTTCACAATACGTCTCCATAATACAACTAACTGTTCATAACTGATAGTTTTGGTGTTGTAAAGCATAAGTACTATATGTTAATAACTAAGTATTTATTACTATATACAGTAAGTACAACATCCTCTCTCCCTCTGCCTGACATAAAAATTCCCCATTCACCCTCATTAGAACTTGACGTCTATGTGAAATAGCGCCCCCCGCTGTTGGCAAAACAAAACTGAAATTGCATGTAAAAAAAAAAAGAAGCCTTCCACACTAGCGTTTTAAACGGCGGAGGGCAAGACTGCAGTTGACCAGATAATGGACAAACGTGCACAATAATGAAGTGTGTAATAAATAAACAGCATGACGCCCTGATCCACATTGCTCGGGAGTGGGCGTGCCTCTCCAGAAAAAGCAATATGAAGCGGAGCAGAAAAGTGCGTAGTACAGTTTTTCTGTATTTCATAAGCACTTTAGTGAACATCAACTTGCCTGTCTGAGCGAAAACACGTTCACAAATAGGCACGAAGACAAAACTGAGGTCGGGAAACTGCTACAGTAGATATATATATATATATATTTTTTTTTTTTTTCCGGACTACGAGTCGTGCACACGTTTCAGCCACAGCTATGAAGTGCGTTACGTCCTGTTAGCTGCAGCCCCGCTGACACGGAGCCACACGGTATCCATTTAAATGTGCAACACTTTAAAACGACGTGCGCACCGAGCACCACAATGACAGCACGTTATTCCAGCGGAAGCGTGTGCACGGCTCCCTCCACATCCAGTGTCGCAGTTATTAAATACCTTCAAATCCACTGCTTGCGTCCTATTTGGTGCGAAGAGACCGCAACGCGATCGAGCCCCTGTCTGTTTTTTTTGTTTTTTTTTAACAGTCGAGTCGAGATGTCCGGACCGATTTGAAGGCTGTCTTTGCTATGGATCTGACGCAGATGTCGTCTCCACACGGCGGGGGGATCTCAGAGAAATCCCTACGTTATCCATGGGCATGGTGCTGGAGGTTGTTGTTGTTGCAGCCTACAAATAGCTGCGCACTGTCGAGCCTACCCGAGCAAGGAGGGTGACGTATTTATTATGATCACAGCCTTTCCTAGCAGAGGACGATTTATTACTATTCTGCGTCCTGGGAATAAAAAGTAGCGTGAAGCAGCCGCCACAGCACAGTCATTTACACGCGCACACAGGAACTGATGCAACTGTCCGGAGCGCTATAATCGCCATCTAAATGCGCGATGACGCTCCGCGGGTCCGGATCGGCCTATTCATGCGATGTTTAAAATACATAAATGAATCTTTCAGGACTAGTTGTGATTTTTTTTTTTTTTGGTGTGGAAACAGCAAAACAAACACACTGCTCACAAAACCGGAAATATATAATTACATAATATGAGTAATTACCCCGATTGTTGAGATAACATAAACTGTCCCAAAAAAATATTAAGAATGAAAAATGAGCAATAGTTTAAAACTCCCACAGTGGAGTTCTGTCGGATGGAAAACACTTCCAGTTGTTGTTCTGCACTCCTCCTCCAGGGAGAGCCCCACGCATTTTATCCTCCTTTTTTAGAGAATGACGGTCCTCGGGCCACTGATGCCTTCATGTACTTCACGTAAAATCCTAATTTTCAGTAGAAATCATGACCAAAAGCACTCGTTTGGTTTGTTATGGAGTAATCCTTAACCTATATTCTATATTTAATTTATCTAAACTGTCACTGTGGAAAAAACAAACAGAAAATAGAAAAAAACACAAAATACAAATTTGCACATGACAAAAATGATGCATGTTATAAATACATCATTACTTTAAATAGATAGTGTTGTCTGTTTACGCTCCTCACGGTAGATATTCTAACACAATATTGTGTCTTTCACAGACGTTCCAACCCTTAGGATACTAGCAAAACAGAAAATTAGCATATTTTAAGGATATTGCTGACTATAAAGAAAAGGGCTGAGCGTATGTAAAGGCTATGCACCAAACTCCTCATCTTTAATGTGTCTATGGCAAGGAAGATAGAAAGAAAATTCTGTTTAATTTTCTTTTTTATATATTGAACTTCTTTAATCTTAATTCTTTGATGCACTTATGGACAAAGATATATCCATTCAACAAGATCCATAGCTCTATTTATTTACTTATATACATTTGGTTGTATTGATGTTATGAGATGTGCAACAAGTCAAATCACTCAAATCAATTTAAGGGTACATGTAAGCTATACTGTAAAATGTAATCCTGCATCATATCCCACAGGGTGTAAATATATGCTTATTATTCTGTTAATATTCACAACAGTTACTTTCTATTTTTTCCCCAAAAATAAACCCTTAATTGACAAAGCAAAGCACAGACATGTTACTCTTCTGGCACCCAAGATGGCACTGTTCAGCTACTTTCCGTCCCATGACACAGCATGTGCTCGTACACGTGTGTAATTCGGATAAAGATACCTGGTTTGACATGGTTTGATATCATGCTATACCAACATGGCTGCCTCACTGTGTTCCTCTCTGATCACCGTGCTGCTGTTCATCCTTAATGCTCTCGGGTTCTGCTGTTCATGCCTTTACTTCCTGATTCATAATGATGCATTCAGTGAGCAGAGGTTTTATCAGATGAAACAGCATGTTTGGCGACTCTGCAAGTGGTATTTAAAGCAGCTCGTGCCATGTTGATATCAACCTGTCAAACAAAAGCAAACACACACACACACACACACACACACACACAAAGGAAGATAAGTTTAGGAAGCATGGTTGTTATCAGCAGGAAGTTTTTAATTCTGTATAATGTAAACAGTGTGTGTTGATCTTGGCACCTGTCATTGTGAGACTCGTATCTTCAAACATGGTGCAGCTTTTATGATCTGTGACAAAGGCTTGCAGATAAACAGATTCACAAAAGGAGCTTGAAATACCTCCAGTCAATTTAAAACATGCTATGTAATGTAGCTCCTTCTTGCAGCTAAATCCATTCAGCCATTTAAGTACACACATTGAACGTTTGCTGCAGATGAGTTCAACTGTCTGTGGGATTTTTAAGGTGGCCTCCTTTTTGTGAAATGAAATGTGGAGCAATTCTGGCCCCGAGCTGACTTTCTCCCAAGTCCAGCAGCTGAGAAAAAGCACTCATCCTTCAGTGACGTGGATGGGTGCATCAGTTTCTGCCGCCTCTCTTTACCACAGAGGCTCAGTGTGACGGTGATGGGGAGGGGTAACCGTCATCAGCACTGATGGTGCAACAAAGCACAGACGCAGAAACAATTCCCACATTCCTCATCAGCAGGCATAGTAAATAATAGAAGCTCATAAAAGTCTGTATATTGGTCTCTGGGAGTATTACTGCATTTGTGAATTGAGTTTTTATAAAATTTGTCTCAAACAAGTGGCGCACAAGTGGCGTAAGACTGCCAGTTTAAAAATCTGGCAGTCTGAAGTTAAAAATAAGTGAGCTTACCAGACATGTATCCCACTCCTCATCTCTGCTTGAGGCTAGTGACTGAGCTGGCCTCTTTAGACGACTCTAAGCCGAGCTATCTCTAAAACAGAGCCACCCTATGAAGGAAGCTTATTTCGGCTGCTTGTATCCATGATCTCTTTCTTTCGGTCGCTACCTAAAGCTCATGACTAGATGAAGGGCCGAACGTAGACAGACTGGTAAATCGAGAGCTTTGCCTTCTGGGTCAGCCCCTTCTTTGCCACAACGGTCCGCTATACCGCATCACTCCCGACACTGAACTACGTTTACCATCACTGAACAAGACCCTGAGATACTTGAACTCCCCTGCTCTGGGCCATGACTCACTTTCAATTCGGAGGAAAAAGATTCGGAGGTGCTGATTGTCATCGCTTCGCACTCGGCTGCAAACCTGGAGCCAACAGAACCACATCGTCTCCAGACCGGCTGGTCCTTGAACCTGTACATGAAAATCTGATCACAAACAGAATCGTGACAAGGGCGCCGGCGGTTGTAAATACATTCCCAATGTGTCCCAGTTTATTTTTTCCTGTTGCAGTGTATGTGAATGGCATCAGCTGACGGGAAGTAAACATAGAACCACGCAATGCGATTCTGTTGATACACTTGGTGTGTGAACTCATTGCTATCATCTAAATATCGCTTGTATTGATAAATAAAGTATGAATCACGAGCCAAAGCAAAGACTGAGAGGGGAGAGAGAACACGAGAGGCCCTCCCCAACTCCTCTCTTTCTGAGGGTGGGATGAGAGAAAGAAGTAGATAGAGAGAGAGAGAGAGAGAGAGAGAGAGAGAGAGAGAGAGAGAGAGAGAGAGAGAGAGAGAGAGATGCTTGTGCACCAGTGGACCACGGTAGTTCTAACCTTATCAGAGGCTCTCTGTCCCATTGTGTGAATCCGCCCATCCTAGGAAATGAGGCTTCCTGTTGTTTTATAGAGCTTTCCTGTAAAAAGGTTGAGATATGTAATCCCTACCCACCAGGGAAGACAGACAGAGCAATGTCAGGCAAAATGACAGCCATTAGTTCCTCACGTATTTCTGGCTGTTTTGTTACTCTTCTCATCTGGGGTAAGTAGAGGATTTCTACAGTCCATTTCTTCACTCTTAAATGATATAACTTCTTTACTTGCCCTCTATTTCACCTCTCAAGAGGAATGCTTAAGGGCTACCAGTGATTGAGTGGCTTTACGAAGGAGCTTAGCGAGTCTCATGATTGAGTTTTATACTTAATACAGTTTGTTTTAAGTGCCAAAGATTGAATTTGACCGAGCTGACACAACAAATTTGTTTTTAAAGAAGAATTATGTGTTAGGGTAGCTGTTAAGAAGGATATCACCGGATCATAGCAGTTTATTGTTTGATTCATGCTGTAGTTATTATCTGCTGATATTTATCAAATAAGCTCTTGTATTCTTGTGGGAGGGAAATGTATTGTACGTTTAAATGTACTTGAGTTGAATATATTAGAAGTGGCAGACAAAGGGAGGTCGTATTGACCTGTTCACTCACTCCCTACAGCTTACTGCATGTCATTCCCTTTACCTCCTCTGCTTTCTGAACTTTGTACACTCACATTATTATCATCATCATAATTCAATTTAAGTATCTTTTTACTGGACATCTTTATTCCAATCTTCATTTATCCCATTATTTTATCTCTCCTATTGCAGGATGCACAACAGTGGTTTGTCTGGTTGACGAAAAGTTAGCTGCACAAACAGCAACAACAATAGGTACAGTATGTGTATTCTAAAGCAAACACGAAAAATACAAAACAAACTTGTTACACATACTTGGCCTAACATGACTTCCTTTCTCTACAGGGTATCACACAACAGAGATGATGGTTGCCAGTAAGTCTACAACTTTTTTTCTATCATACTTTTTTATAGACCGTTAACTACATGTGTCTAACAAAACCAATCTGCTAATGGTGAGGTTTTTATTACATCTTTGATAATTCAGAGAAATATCTGACACATGTTACAGTTACAAATTGTAATAATGTATTTGTATTCATTGGGGGAGGGTTTTGGATCTGTTCCCTAAACTCATTTGCTTGGCCTGGAACTGACAAACACAGAAAGCAGAGCACAGAGATCCTGGTTTCTGCCAAGATCTCCCTGTGTGTACTATCATGAGAATCCAAGACAAACTCCTGGGGAGGTCTCTACCAGTGAGGGGTCAACAGCGGTAGACACGAGGCCCAAAGTGGGTTGGGGTTAAAGGTTAACTTAAACCTCATTATGAAATGGACCCCACCTGGCTCAACTTCCTGAATTTGTTCGTCATTCACCCCATGCAACGTCCGTGATCAACGCATGAACTCCCGGTTGTGAAACAACTGGAACTTCGGAGCAGCGCCCCTTTCACTGTTCCTCCTCCTGTGCCTTCCTTTTTTTTTTTTCTTTCCCCTTGACTGTCCCCCCCTCCTTCCCCTGCCAACTCCCCCAAACTCTGAGCTCCTCCCTTGCCGAAAAGACACATTTCCTGATGTCATTACTAAATCAAAATGCTGCTCAGCAAACAGATGTTGTGAGAGGCCCAACATGTGGATTTAGTGACATAAATTAACAAGTTTGTCGTGAGAAAACAACCTTGCGTTCAATTTTTTAAAACAAATCAATGAAACCACCTCTCTCACACGGCTCTTTAAAGTGGTGAGTGGTGACAGTGATAGATGTAGCACACTCATGAGATTCTCATGACATGAAAAAGTTAAGACTTGTGTTGTAAATATCAGACGTTTGCTTTTAAAATGGTCAGCTCTGATTAATAACTTCTTCTTTCTTTATTAATTAACTTAAACATGAATTCATTGCTGTCGGCTCAGCACACCCTGCAGAGTCATGATTACATCCACCCCAAAAAGCTAAGCCTTAAATGTTTACTTATGTTTCCTATTTGGCAGAGGCAGCCCAAAAGGCAAATAAATCACATGCTGTGAGCTGGCCAGGCCTTCAACTGTGAGAAACTGAGACTAAAAAGCAGAACAAGAGTTAAAAAGCAGAACAAGAGTTAAAGAGTAAAGGGTTTTCAGATGTGAGTCCAGCCCAGCTTGGGTGTGCTCCCTTTTATTTGGGAGAATGGAGAGGACAATCTTTGTTGCCTCCACCCCTTTAAATAGGGAAGAAGATCCTAAAGAAACGTGTGTTGGAGAGGGGAAGAGCTGCTGCCAAGGCGCAGGGCCGTCAGACAGATCTTCGGAGAACATCTGGTAACCGCGGGTAACACTGTTTGGACATCTGGTAACCGAAGGTTACACCACGTCGCTTCCATCCTGTCGGGTTTCCTGTTATGCCTCGCTGTACACAGTCTAAGAAGTTTAGGTTTTTTCTACATGGTCACCGGTTGTGGAAAAGGCACCTTTATTCATTTTTTCTGACATGAAGGGAGCACTTGGTTTCATTGGGGTATTCCTCTCCTTTCTCTGCGGTGAGTGTGTGGTCTCACTTCTACAGCTGCATATGCCTGCCTCAGTACTAGACATGTGAAGGAGCTCTTTGCATTGAAATGTGTTCGGATGCATGTCTTTGATTAACGGATTTCATTAGAAAGGCCCTACATGGCAGATTTAAAGAGGGTCCATGTGAACTTCCTTTACTGCTTAATGTAAGTTTTTTTTTTAAATCTAAAAATCTTATTTTTCTTCTCTTTTAGATGCCACGCAAGGAAACTCTACCTTGCCATTTGGTAGGTGACATATTAACCTAATACCCATATCATTCTGTAAACACATCATTTAACATGGATGTTTTGGAAATGTCCAACACTTTTTTATTGTCATTTTTCTAATTTCAATCTCTCTTTCTTTTCCCCGATCTTCAGGTTGTGGGAATAATACTCACTATTGTATGGACGTCTGCCATATCTGTTATGAATTTTATCGTGCACCGTCTATGGATTGTCTTTCCGATCTGCTTAACCAAGTATGTCTCCCCAAATTTGATGAGGCAATGGCGTCACTCAACAGCATTGACTGGTGCACTTGGGGCAACGTGAGCGGGTAAGATATTTGCAGTTTATTCTTTTAAATATGAAAAATATTGTGAAATATTTGCTAATGCCTGAATCCCCTTCTGCACACCCCCTGTCTCCACACTGCAGGTTGTATAGTAACCTAAGCCTTTGCACAGAGGACATATCTGACTGTCTAGTGATCCCATGGCCCAACCCGTTGGTGGAACAGACCTTTGTGAACATTCACTCCAGGTTTTTCAAGGATTGTCCCACAGAGGAGCTAAGTGACCCACCACCAGTAATCGTCTTTGCCCTGGTGATAACCCCCATCTGTCTGATCCCTATCATGGTTAGCCTAGTGGTGCTCAAGACCAAGAATGGAGATGGCAGCTCCTGAAACATTCTGAATCTCGACTCTGCTCACAAATCATCAAGGATATCACGTTTTTGACCTGCGCTCCTCCTCTTCTCCCAACCTGATGGCTACAGCTCGTTTACACATACGCTGCAGCTGCGCTTTCATCTCAGCCGTGACCTTGCAGAGGACTGATATATCTGAGATATCAGCCACAGAGGAACCCTTTTGAGAAAATGACACCGATTTAGACAGTGTGATAAGGGCATCACAGTGGCATCACAAAGACTGCATCAATAGCAACCTGCCCAATGCTAACGGAGACATACTGTGACAAAATCTATGTTATTACAAAATCCTGTATCGTACTGTGACAAAAGTTTGTTTTGAACCACCCCACTGAAGATCTGAATTGTTGGGTTGGTCACCTCCAATTCACTGGTGAACCCAGTATTCAGGGTTATGATGACAAAAGCTCTGGAGCTTGCAAAAGTAAGTTAAAATGTGTTTGTGTTGACTCTCCTTAATATGTTGGACAGCAGTTGTGTTGATAAAAGACAAGGTGATTTTTTATTACTGAACTCCAGAACTCTTCTAATGCAATGTGTATTTTGCAGCCACTCGAACTTAACTCTGATATGAGCCACTTATTTGACAATGTACACTTTGTACGCAGAGGACATGTGCAACCTAAACTGTTTGTAAGCGTGAATTGGATACAGGTATGTTGATCTATGAAGAGGGTCCTCTATATGTGAACAGAATGAACAGGAAAATGAGTTTAGTGTGATGCATGGGTCTGGTTATGTGACTCATAGCGTTTGAGGTCAGAGGTTACAGATGGGACAAAAGGAGTGGGCACGCCCAGAAAGGGAGATTCCTTTCCTGGTATTGTCTATTTTTTGAACAGTTAGAAACCCTTCAGCACTTTCCCCTTGTCCAAACGACGACAACCCTAAGCTAATTGAAGCAAGATCTTTTAGAAAATTTCCATCCATTTCAGACAGACTTTGCCTGTGCAGCACAGCGATAAACACTGAGGCAACAACCCAAAGATAATAGTGTTGTATTTCACCTGAATCGTGATAATGTGGTAATGTATTGTTCAGTCTTGAATGACGATAAAGCCGGGGTTAAGTGCTTTCAGATTTGGATCAAAATGTGTATTTATATACTGTTATATTTCTACTATCGTCGGGACTTACTGTATCATCCGAGAGAACACATTCTGCCTGCTCTCACACCATTTACTGTATGTATTTTGATATAAAAATATATATTTTATACAATTAAATTGATAGTTGGATTGTTTGCTCTTGCTTATCTTTACTTATCTACACTTTCGGACGAATGAAAACCAATCAGAACTGGTTCTTTTTAAACCAACCATAACATGAAAGAAGCAGATTGTATTCAGTTCAGCTCATGGTCTTCACTCGGATACATTAACAGCATTGCAGCATCATTCTGACAAAAGTACCCTTTGACCTTTGTCAGCATTTGATTGAACACCCCTTTCCCCTGAGTGCAATGCAGATGGCATTGCTTTGTGCCTCAGGTAGTGTTTCACTGTATCTCCACTGAACAGAATATTGTGGGGCTGTTGCTATGCTGTGCAAGTGCTGATGTAGTGAAGGAAGCAGTGACAGCAGTCATGTATCACACCCTCATCTGGCAAACACAACACTGCAGGGTGGGCCTGCGTTTGTGAGTATGTGTATTCGTCTGGCAGCGCTGGGTGGGAAAGTGTGTTTGGTGACCTTCTTCCTCTCTAGATGTCGGGTCATCCTCGAATCCCACCCCCCTTCTGAGCTCAACCAAGTCTGTGTTACTCCTTATTGTTACAGTAAGCCAGAAACTATTTCTGAGGCCATTATACAGGATACAATTGTTAAAACAATATAAATCATATTTTCTTTAAAACATCACATTGATTGTTTCAGCAAACAATGTGTTTGTGGGTTCCGTGCATGAGTCAAATACACATGGTCAATTTACGGCAGGAGTTTGTGTTCAGTCCTGCCCTCTAGTGGATTTATGTGACACAGTGACAGACTGCTTTGTGACTCAGTAGCAGCACTAACCAATGTGCCTGTCATCTCTAAAACATCTCATATCAAAGTTTTTTCTTGAGCAACAGTGGCATGACCTTGGCTAATCCTTTGTTTACAGACAAATAGCTTATCTGACCCATATGTGTATATGTTTAGCCTATAGAAAAAGGCTTGGGCTACACATGTTTTTGGCCTATATGTGTTTACAGTTTCAAGCACATCCTAGCAGTTCCTGTTTTTGATATACAGACAACTATCTCTGGAGGAAAACCTATAAACGTGGTTAAGTTCAAAACGTATTAAATAACAAGTGTGCTGTGCTAGATCTCTTTGCAACAGTACAGTGAAGTATGCTTTCACTACGAATGCTTTAAGTGAGTACATGAGGCCAAAGGTTATTCTCCTGTCCTTGAGCAGTGCCACAGCACAATTATGCAACACACTGAGATGACTCAACTTCTATATCAATCAGCTGATCTGAAAACAATCCCCTGGGCCTCAGTTTTAATGATCCGTGCTGACACTGAAGTGGGATGACTTGATGCTCTGGGGTTGGAACTGCTCTCTGAAATGACCCAGGGAGCTTGTCTGCAGTCCTCCAGATCTATCTTGTTATGTTAAATCTGACAGTAGTTAGTTGACAAATTAGGAAGAATGAGGACAGGGAACCAGAAATACTTTTGAACTTTTATTGACACCAAATTAAATATTAGAAACTGCATGTGTAATTGGTAAAGGTAATAATTGTAGATTTAAAATAAGCTAAAAAAAACATGCTGTTGTTGTTTATGAAAAAAAGAAACAAGACAAATTAAAATGTACATACATCACATTCTTTTGTACAAAGTTTGTTGTACATTGCAAATGCACCAGTCATACAGCAATTTGATGATAGAATGATGATGACGATAATGATGATAAAAATAATGAAGGCTAAACTTTGTGGTCATGTTGTCTCATAAAATAACAAACAAAAAAAACTACAAATGCCACAATGGAAATGTTAACATATGGTTACCTTCAATGTTGGAAAATATATATGGCACAACAATGTAAATATTGACATGCTCCCTATTTCTAGAACAGAGACAATACTTTTCTTTTTGTTGACTGATCACACCCAAGAGCCACAGCTGTGTCTCCAGTTGCAGGTTTTGGCTCTGGAGCCTCTGTCGGGGCCTCTGGGTTTTCTCACTGCGGGAGCCGAAGACTGTTGTGTCCCAGATATCTGGGGGTGGCTGGAAGGACAGCGGGTAAGGGCAGCCGTACATCAACTGCTGGTTCCTTTGGCAGACTTAGTAGCGTGGCTGGGCACTTGGACTGTTGGAATAAGAGGTGGCTGACAGTTTCGGCTCCAATGCTTCTTATGAAGAAGCATTCATCAGGAGCATTAATGATGACAGCTGGCCACAGAAAGTCAGCTTCCTGGAGTCTATGCCGAGTTAATGATGAGTTATTGATTTCTCGGTGGTTTTATAGATGTATTTATTCACATACATCTGTTTGCATTACATGTTTTTATCTCCGACTAATTCATTGAAGCTCTTGCAGACTGGATTTTTGCCAGACTTGATGAAAATTAAAAGACTGCACCCACTGATGCGAGTCATTCAGTGCGACATGAGTAATTACTTTGTTGTGTGAGATCCAGGCAGCTGGCCCTGCTGTGTCAGAGCTGACCCTACAGCTGGATGACACCGAGTAGGTTTGACATCAAAATTGCTGCTGCTCGATCAGTCAGAATAAACTCAAAGAAACACAGAGCATGAACAACCGTGTTCCACTGCCAGCTGAGAATTAAGTGACAAGAGGTAGAAATACTTCAGGACTTTGACGATGGTGGAAAAGGAGCAGGGCTTATGCCAGCCTTTGAAGGTCAACATTAAGATCCTGAGAGATTTATCTCTAAAAAAACAACAAAACAAGAACAGGAGCTGCATCTGGACAACTTGAAGGAAAAAAAAAAACAAATCAAGAAATGAAAGCAATGCATATTGCCGGATCTGGCAGTCTGAAAGCTGTCATTGGTGACAACAGAGAACAAAATCAACAGCAAAATAAGCATCACGTTCCTGATGATCATTTTGGGGAAGTGGCTTACGGAGGGAGGACTGAAGGGACAGGGTGTCAGTGTCAAGGCCTTTGCACACTAAGTCCCTTTTTCTCATCCAGAATCGTTGTTTCAATCATGTTCGCACACCGACTTTCAAAGTTTAGAGAGGTGTTTGACCACTCAGAGCCTACGTATCGCCTAGAAACATCCAAAATGTCACCTGACAAGCTCATCCACCACGTCAAAGCAATGCACATTACGACAAACAATCTAAATGTTGTAACAATGCAGAGATGAAGGACAGATTGTGGCAAGCGATTGCCGAGCAGCTTGGGATTGGCGATGGAAGGTACTGATCGCAAACAAAGCATGTAGAAAGAGACTGCAGTGATTACATTATGCATAGCTGTCAAGTCTTCCAGCTGTTATGTGTGTGCATCGGACTCAGTGTGCATCGGACTCAGTGTGCAAGGTTTCTGTGCGTCACAATTTTTATCGGATGACGGATAAAAACATTTTAAAAAAGAAAGAAAAAATGGCCTTCAGTGCTCCAGACTTGCCAAGTTTCTCACTAGATGTAGGCACTACTGGAACTAATGCTACAACTACTTTCAGTGAAAAATAGTTGGCAACACTGGGCTTGTTTTTTGGATTGGATACTTCTAAAATAGTAAGTCTAGCTTACTCTTGCTTTTTTATACAATGTTGCTGACCCCAGCTTTAATACACCATATCATGAATAGATCATCACATCACCTCCCAAGACTTAAACCTGTTTTTTTAGACACTCAGCAATATGGAAAGCCTTTAGTAGATAATTATTTGTAGAAATAGGTGAAAGTAGGCTGGTATGGCCAGGTACTCCACTAAAAGATTACGTAGCACCAGGAAGAGGGGACAGCAGCTGTCTGGTAAAAACCCATATACTACTACACAACAACAACCCCTAACGATCGCATTTTCACCAAGAAAACACATTTAACATATTGTTACATCCACTAAGGAGGTTATGTTTTCGGATTGGTTTGTCTGCTTGTTTGTACACACATTAGGCTACAGTAGGAGGACATATTGACATCAACTTTTCTGTTTATTCTGAATGTATACATTATATTTTATTCACTGTAGTATAAATGTTGAGGGCTTTTTCGTGACTTGCCTTACAGCATTAAGGTTGTAAACTGCAATTACATTTTGATATCAGAGCTGGCCTCTAGATGGCAGTCTTTGAGAACATATTTAGCTGTTGAAGGAAAACATGGTCCATTTTAAGTATATTTCTACTCACTTTGAAGAGGAGAATCTGTACTATATTGCATGTTGATAGAAGGGCTGCTGTTCACATCCAAACATCAGGTCATTGAAATTCAATATGTTATGCTTCTGTTTGGACACTCCCAGTTTGAGTCAATATACAGTTCTCATGTGCCGTAGGCTTTGTTTCAAAGCAAATAGAAAGACTGATATTCAAACTAACTAACTTGGAAGCTGAATTTTTCATTTTTTTCTGATCGCACTCAAACAGTTAATGCACTCCGAGCTTTGTGCTGATCAGCACAGCTTTTGTTGAGAGTCTGAAAAATTGAAATGTGCTCGTGGTTTTGTCATGCTCTGAAGAGTCACAGGCATGCGTTCTTGATAACAGGTGATGATGATGATATAAGGAAGGTAAATAGACTCCAAGTACAAAGAGGGAGGCGATGCATTCTGCTGTTTACTTCACTCTTCGGCCTGTTCATAGCACGGATGATATAGCATCAGTTCAACAATGTTGTCAAAATAGCGGAAGTACTAAGTGAAAATGAAAATGTAATGGGCAGTAACAGTTCCTTTGCTATGGTAAAATCATGTTTTTCTTCGGCTCTGCTCATCTTCTTACAGTGGCATTTGCTGGAGCCTTACTGTTGCTTTGGTTTGATCAGACACTTTTTTTTGTCTCATGGAAAGACGGGATGTGTTGCAGCATGTTCACTCAGCCACCACCCTTTCCCTTTGCTGAACATCCTGGAAGGATTTTTTGACAGACGCTTTTACCATGACAGCTAGATTCACTTCTGTTCAGTCGTAAAATAGCATCTGTTTCAATCCACAAATGCTGAGCTTCTTAAGTTTATCTATACAGGAAAATACAATTTTTTTTCCTATTGAAAAAGTCTAATCCCACTCTCTACTTAAAAGATTTTTTCAGACCTTGCAGATCGCATAATGCACAAAAAAAAAATGCATTCAATATAAAATATCCATCTCTGCCATGCGCAGGCACACGTGTACAGAGATGCTCATCACACAAGCGTACAAATACCTTTACTGTAAGTACAAACACAAAAAGACTCCCTCACAAACACACAGTGTGCACAATATGATATAAAACATGAAAGAAGACTCGTGTGCAGGTATAGTAAACACAGAGAAGAGATTGAATGGAAAAAATATGAAAGGAATATGTGGGAACTTATCAGCATTTTAAAGCTGTGACAAACAAAAGTTTCTGCTTTGTGTCCCTCATCTGTTTATAGGGGCCGTGTGTCATTTCTCCTCTGATACACACTCAACAATGCTTCAGGGATTGAGCCTAAACAGGCCTAGTTTATGCCCATATTATGGCTTTTATGCAAATGCAAAGGTGACAATGAGCAAAACCCTTTTGATCTGGGCCTCTTTGTGACTGGAGCAGTTAATGCAGCAAACGCATCATGACTATCAGGAAAACAGAAACAGGAATGCAGGGTTGAGATTGTAAATAGAATCGGGGGAACCAGAACTCTTCGCCTGCGATGTAAATTAAGAGCTCATACTGACTCCTGCCTTATAAACTCATATTTTCTTGAGGTTAATGACTGTTTCTACACAAAATTTACTCTGCCATTACTGCAAAACAAGTTGTTAGATAAAAAGATAACACATCAAGATTGTTATGACTCCTCAATTAAAGAATTCTAAAGCTTTTAGTAAGTGAAATGAGTTGCTGAGCAGTCATAATAATGGGGTCGTCACCTAAATCCATTCCCGTCTCATTCACCACGATACCCAAATGTCCCTGCCAGGATCATAATTGAAAACAAAATCTATTCATTGTCTCCTTGAGTTAACTGTGTTCGGAACAAAAACCACATAACTGAAGATGTTTTAGTGTTCCGTCTGGTTCTGCCAGGACGACCAAACAGGCAATTAAAAGCCTCTTAATCTCAAAATGTCTGGGAACAAATGCTGTTGTTGTAAGTCTCTTAAAAAACAATTTTAATGACAAGGTTATATTTAGCCTAGAATGCTAAATGCTTTCATGTAGATGTTCATTGGGGCTTTATTTAGGATATAGTTATTATTGAAACAGATTTGTAGAGGTCAGTGTCTGGTCTTAACTGGTCTGGTCTGCTGTTCTAGCCAGTCTGATCTTTCACAAAAATATACACTTTAGCTGTAGGTTACTTACAGAAAATAAGACAAAACAGTGGAATATCTTAAAAGAAATCCACAACAGAAAGGTGGAAAAATATTTAACAGTCATATGCCCTGAAGGAAAATCATACAGAAGCTGTTTATTTTGAACAAAATGATGTAACGTATTATTAATTATAAAAAAAAACAATAATGATGTTTAACCAACATCTTTACAGTGTGATTTGAGTCATATGTTTGGTGTAGTGTAAATATAGTTTGGCAATGATATTGTTTGACGTTGGACAACAAGGGTGTGTCCCTTTGCCACTCTCATACATCCCGAAAAAGCTGTTATAATTAAAATTTCAATCTTATTTCGTTTTAAGCGGATGTGCTTTTCTGAGCTCAATCAAGACACACACATACACAAATATCTTCAGGAAAAAGGTTTATTTTATTCCTCAGACTGCAGTGTTAAAGTGAAGACAGAAAAGCTCTCATCGCATTTTATTAAGCTATGTGCCCTCATTCTCAGGTGAGTCATCCTTTGATTTTCATTTCTAAAGATGGCATTTTAAAAAGGGGATTCTACAGAAACAGACAGAGGCTTCAGCTATAAAGGAGGGTTATTGCCTCCTGGATTTATAAACAAACTAAACTCTGATCTTAAGCAGATTTACAGAGGGGTAATACCCAGGTATACAGACACATGTCAGCAACAATACACCCGTTAAATCATAATCGTTGCCTGCTTCAGGTATAAGGATGAATTTGCTGCTGGGACTCATGACAGAAATACTGGGAAGAGCGGGGTAGGGGGGCTTTAGTTAGGCCGCTGGCCATGGGGTGTGAAAAGGTTATCCCACACCTCCACCTTCATGATGGCATTGCCCAGGGGAGACATTGTAGCCCTGATATCCAAGTAGTTGCCTGCATAATTGATTCCTGACCCAGTGGACTCCTCCCTGGTAAACCCGTGCTCATGCTGTTTCTTCTCATAGTACATTTCTTTGTACAAATCCTTATCACAGTTACGGCCCTTTTTATAGATCCCCACTGCAAACCAATTCTTGTACAGGTTGTAGTCAAATGGCACTGAGAACATGATGGCCAGAGTCTCAATGTAGTCGTTCTTTGACCTCTCAAAAAGGTCATAGGTCATCACGCCAATGCTTCCGGTTGCCTTGCTTGAAGACTTGGCGAAAGTGCAGACCTCTGTCTTTAGAGGGCGCACTGTGGGTTGAGGTGGGTTGTATGTCTCTCCATTCTCAAGGAACACCCTAATCAGCACAGAGACAGATATTACACATATTCTACTGGAACCATAGAATAATCTCCTTTAAAAAGCCTTAAAAATAAATATCAAAACAGTCAGGACTTACTTGGGGTTGATGAGGCAGTAGTTGTTGGTGACATTTACGATTTCAATGGTAACACTTCTTTTTCTGTCGATATCAGCAGCTACCGCTTCAGCTGACTCCGTCATGTTGGAATGGGTGTGAGTTCTGCTTGTTGAACCAAAGATAATGTAGGTGTTAGCCATCTGAACACAACGACATCACAGCTGTGACTATAGAGCGGCCCTCTACCCCTAAACACACTAGGAGTCATGAGAATCACACTTACTACAATGTGAAACATCTTCCTGACCTCTGCTCAGCTGACATGCTGTAATGGCATTACACTCACCTTCAAATGCGCACATGAACCAGCACTGGCTATGAATGATGCATGTCAAGAGAGATGAGATTTCAAAACAGTTGTGAACAACCAGAGAATAGCTGCAGACTCACTGTTCTTCTTATATTACAGGACTAGCATGCAAAAAATGAATTTAGAGTGACACTAGAGAAAATGATCGCCCCTTTTATCAACAGATAGAGGTTACAAATCAAACAAATGCCCCATCAGGCTTCTGCATGCCTCTACAAATAGCTTATTTTTCAGCTAATGAGCTATTCTCTCTACTGTCTCTCATCAACTTTTTCAATTAAAGTATTTTGTCCCAAATGTTCAATAGTGACTTACCTGCTGAGAACCTTTGCTGGTGCTCCCAAGTTGCAAAGTGGGAAAAGTCTGGTAGGGAGTTGCCAGTATTATTTTTTTTAAGAAGGAAGTCCACCATCAGACAGGTAACCCTCCCTCTTGTAACACGACACCATGACGGCACACACCCTCCTTCAACACACATTTACCACCCACACACACAAAAAGGAGACTATGAGAACAAATATCCCTGTGTTTTTCTCTGTGGGATAAACTGCCGACTGCCACACCTTAGTCTGGGGCAGATTTGAACAGTTTCCAGCAGTTTTCTATTTGATTCCAACCTGCCAGGTAAGGTTATCTCATTTCTGTGGTATTTTTCAAAAGATAAACAAACTTAACAAGTTTAGACAGACATCTCTGGAGATGCTGAACTCTTATTCTGTCTGTTGCATTCTTAAGATCACCCACAAACCACACCCTTTAGAGAAAGATGGCGTGTCAAAGCCAGTGAAGAACAATATTGTTATAACGCCGATTAAAAGAACATCTGTTGCTACTCATTAGAATTGGATTGATCCAGCGAAGAGATTAAAAATGATTACTGTTTATCAGTAAAAAATGAAAGACATAACCCAAACAACACAAGCATTGAGTCTGAATGTTTTATTACCATAATCACAGAAAAAGGGAGTGTAGAATTCACATAAGCCCAAGAAATAAGCTAATGGAGAATCAATGAGCTGGCTGTCAGATATTGATATCTTTCAGTGGACACAAAATACAGATGACAGCAAAATCAGTCTTCCTCTCCTTGGATGTTTCTCTGGATGTCAACATGCAGCAGCAGTCAAATCAAATTAGGTTTATTTATTCTGCTTGGTACAAAAGCAACAAAATACAAATTAACGACCCATTTTATCATAGAGCTCCACTTTAACAATGGCTTTGCCAGTAGAAGACATTGTAGCCCTTACATCAACATATTGACCTGGATATCCCAGCCCACAGCCATGCGTCTCAGAGCGGACAAAGCCAGTGAGGTCTTTCCCGTCATACATTTGTTTGTACAGATGTTTGTCACAAGCACGGGAATGCTCAACCAGGCCCACGGCCAGCCGGTTCTTGTACAAGTTGAAGTCAAACGGCACAGAGAACATGATGGCCATGCGCTCGGAGCAAACCCGGCTCTGCATATGGAACAGGTCGTAGGTCAGCAGGCCGACAGCGCCCGTGGCAGTGTTGTCGTCCTTGGTGAAGGAGCACACTTCGGTCATGGCGGTACGGACCGTAGGCTGGGGCGGGTGGTAAGAGAAGCCACTTGACATGTATACCCTATACAAGAGAACAGGAGACACATCCTTACCATCTCTTCCAAACAGTTGATAACTTTCATGTCTCACTTTGCAGACTTTTGATGGAAAAACAAAGTTTTGCAAGTTTTGTGGTGATTGTCAGTGTATTTTTCAAGTGCTGGGCTTTCCAGGGTACCTGAACTACCGTATGTTGATGGATGGAGTGTGACTGTGTAAGTACTGCAGTGGACTTCTAAGCAACAGTGAATGTACCTGCATGCGATGTGCAATGAGGCAGTGTGTGTCACTGCGTGACAGATAGGTGGATGTTCTCAGCAAAGTGATGTCACACATGAAAACCACCCATCCAAGACATGGTCTGTTTTGCTACAGCGAGCTTAATGTATGGTGGAAATTCCAATAGACGTGGATCATTCTATTTATTTCACTGTTTTGGTTTCTTCATTTCCCCTTCTTAGCAGAAGTGTAATAAACTGACAGATTTCCTTGTTGAGGAAACCAAATATGCTAATTTATTTATGTTAAATAGATGGTATATATCCTAACCACATAGAATTAATATAGACTATTTATGCTCGACAAATCTGTGTTTTTCCTATGACTATTAGAGAGAACCAAAGTTGTGGATACTCCATTTTTCTGAAAGGATTGCATACTTAAAGGTATCAAGATGCTGTTTTACAGGCGTATTCAGGCATTGCAATCACTCAAGCACTTAACAGGAATGCATTGCAAGCCTTGAATAATTCTCCCCAGAACCAATCAAACTTGTTGAGCACATGCCATGATACTATGCAGAAGTTTCTCTCTAAGTGCAGAAAAACAATGCTGAGGCAGGGGACTGATAGACTTACCTAACCTGCAATGAGCTCTAACATAGTTTTTTTTTTCATAAATTGCCATTTTCATCACTATCTTTGCATGTACTGTTATGAGGTCACTTGTTATTTTGTACTTTTTTCAGTAAACCATTTTTTGTTTCCTCATCAATTCGCTTGATCTCAGTTTTGATGTTTATTTACATGGTATTAAATTAGTAAATACAGTTACAGACTTACTTGGGGTTGATGAGGCAGAAGGTACCGCTGACGTTGGTTATTTCTATTGTGCAGTTTCTGTTGGTGGGGAGAGTGGCTGACACAGCTTCTGCTGTTTCTGGCATCTTGGCTGCAAGAGGAACAGAACTGAAAGCTTACAACAGTATATCCACAAACAGGTCACCAAGCAGGTACAGTAATGTGCAGGAATATATATATATATTTTTAATATAAAAGACAAAAGTGAACTATTTAGAGTATTTAGGTCATAAGTCATATTGGTTAAAAAACAATCCTTTTATTGTTGTAAAGCCAAATTAATCATTTACAGGCTAACCAAACAGATTTTTCAACTTTTACAAAACTCCTGAATTTATTCGAACATGTTCTACATTCTGTGTGCATAAAATGTGAATAGCCTGTATGAGAACTGTTCCTGTCTGAGAGTATAACCAAGACATAGATCCAGCTAAGATATATTCATGTAATAAATAGAAGTATATTCACCTTTTGGAGTTAAACACGCGAGTTGTGCTAGACAGCAGCGTTTTCACAGATCCTGCAGAGAGGTGAGAGTGTCTCCCTTGTGTGATTACACCTCCACAGAGCTTGTTCCAACACAAACACAGGCGTGTCCACCATGCAGTGCACAGTCACCAACCCCAATGAAAAAATATATCTCCAACGGTGCTATCTAACATCACATGAACACAATCTAAATAGTAAAAAGCAATAATGCTAATAAGGCGAATAATCAGACTAATTAATGTTTTAATTAGACAACATCTGTCAGCTCATTCACCTTCATGTCAAACATGGTGGTATTTATACCACCTCTGAATGTGTAAGGATTAAGGATTCGTTGAACATTCATTCATTGAACATTGTTAATTTTTAAGTTTAGCTTTATCTTGTCTAACTTAATCTTATCAGATTTTCATTCTTAATTTATGGGACCTATTGCTGCTCAGTTGAGGACATGTATTACATAAAGATCCTTATGAAACATTTCATGTTCTGACACGCTTCGAATGTGACTTCAATCTGCCAAGCATTGCTCAAAATGACTTGTTGTTGTTGCAGGTAATGACTAGCGACAGATTCCTGTGGGAAACTTCCATACATCAGCCACAAATTTCAACACACTGTGCGACTCTTATATCACTAATTCTTTTACTGCCAACTCTGCTCCCACTGGAATGTGGCGTAGAAAAGGAGACACTCCCTTCTTCCGTGTAGGATCAACTTACATGATCCATGTATTGTGTAAAACAGCATGGTACACTGCAGTGTTACATTTGTCCATAAGATTATAGGGCCTGAGGGTCTTCCTAATTAAGTTTGTTTTGCAAACTTAGTATGTTTCAAGATGTTGTCATTACTCCACCAACTAATTCAAGTAATATTATGGCAGCTGCACTATATCATACATCAGGCGTCTGGAACTTGATTTAAATCCTTCAACTCCAATGCTTGAAGTCACCAGATGGCACCAAAGACGCATTTACAAAAATACATTTGCACTACACAGACTTTGCCAGTTAATGTTTGCTTTCTGATGGTTAGCCAGTGACCGTGACAGAAAAACTCTGACAAATATTACACATTCAGCATACCCTTCTTATGTCCTGCGAAAAGGGCATGGCTGCATTCATATAGTCATAGGTGCAATACTATATCAAGAGCGATAAGTCTAATGGCAAAGAATGAAAAATTGTTCAAATTAAGATTATTTTGTGGAGAAAAAAAAAAGAAATAGCAAAAGTTGACAATTTATCATTCATCCCAAAAATATAGAAAATAGAGTCTTACAGCCTCACAGAGTGCTTAGAACCTCAGGGCTAGGGCAGGGGTGTCGCCAGGTCATTCTGCTATGGCTTAAGTCCAAAATGTTTTAGGTGTAGCTCTGAATATAATTACACAGTGTGCATGTACGATAGTGTTAATCAAATAACAGACTGTCACAGAAAATGCTGGTCTCTAAACCCAAATCTATTTTTAAAGATCAACAACACTCGGATGCAAATAGTTATGGTCGAGTGGGCTCATTGGTGTGTCACAGCAGTTAAGAGTGGATAACAGGCTCGATTTTAAATGATGCTCTGGATAGAGTTGTATAGTCCCATGGTGCATTATAAAAGCTTTGTTCCAGCAACTCAGATGATCAAGTCTTACTGTATGCAACACGTACTTCATAATATTTATTCATTTTATTTATTCATCAAGAATGATCTTTCCGTCACTGCAAAGCAAATCTACCTATAAATAACATAGCCTGAACCTTTAGATAGGCTACCATTTACCCCAAATCTGAGTCAAAGCTGAACAAATACAATATTACTGAACACTTTGTTTCCAGTAGATTGCTTGTTTGCTCTTTTGCGTATTCAGCCTTGATTAAACTGTTAAATAATATGTCAGCATGTTGTCAGCAGTGAAGGCTTCATTGCACTGAAAATAGCTGAGCATGGACTGAAAGTTAATCTGCACAACAGTAAAGACTGCATCACAATCAACATCTTGTTGGTATTATGTTTTTGTTGGCTATCCAGCCACTAGGGGGTAGATTTACTAACGCAATTGCGCCCAACGGCTAACGCAATTCCTATGCAACAAGTGCGTAAAAACATGGAACGGTATTTACACACTGGGTGCACTTGGGTAAAATCGCAGATTGCGTGCCACATGAGCAGACAGAGGCAAGTTGCGCTTTCAATATGCGCTTGTGGGAGGGTCATGGGGAGTTACCCACAAAAAGATGGAAGGATAAGCGTAAAGTGCGCCTAATTATATATTACCTGGTATTTACAAAAACTGCCAGTGAGAGCGTGCCTCTATTATGCGGGGGAAGTTCTCCGCCTCTTAAAAGCAGGTCTAAAATCTACTTTGTTCAATGGCAGCATTCATCTGAGCAAAGCGAGAACACAGGCCAAGGCGACAAGCAGAGAGGATTTATGACACACGAATCATACTTTTTTCAATTATGCAAACCAGAAATCATCCGGCGTCACAGATTAAGCAGCCATACAACAATACAGTTACTGGACTTGATCTACATTGTTATGTTGAAATTGGTTAAAAATAAAAATGGAGAAAATAAATAATTAACGCAGACTGGAACTGGAACGTTTTTGTATTATTTATTATTTTTTAGTGAATGGTTTATCTAAGATTGTTTATCTTAGATAAAGGTTTTTTTTTTCCTGAGAACACGAGTGGTCGCAGATGTGGATGGTGCAGGTTTAGGTGGTGCAGGTTTAGGTGGCGCAGGTTTAGGTGGCGCGGACGGACGTATGTCTCAGGTCTGGATGGCGCAGGTCTGGATGGAACGTCAGAGGTCCTCATGCAGAATGCCTCTTCAATAGTTGATAATTCTTCAATTTCTGGGGGACCTGAACTGGTAATCCTCGCCTGTGCCCTGTTGTATGCGCTGATTGCCCGATGGGTGTCAGGTTTTATAAATACGATATAAAATGAGGAAGCACATAAGCTGTGTGCAACTGCGGCAGTCTTATAAATCTACCCCTCTCTGTGATAAATACAGTACACCTCTGTTACAATCATAGAAAAGCCTTAAACCCCCAAGCATGCTTTGTAGAATGGGCTGGTAGGGTGATTCTGTTGAATGCAAGCTTAAATAGGTAGCTATTGACCATTCACCAAGTCCCGCTTTACAAAACGAACTGGCCAATACTAGTAATGCATCAACGAATTCTGACCAGGGTCTGACAATTATCAGCCTGTGCTCCAGGTATATCTCTCTAAACAGACTCCATTGAAAAAGTTAATTCATTTTTACCATGTTATAAAACACACTTATTTCAAACTCAAGAACACAAATAAAACTCACACTTACTCGAAAGTAGAACTGCATTAGCTGTGAAATAATCAGAAGAGGAGCGATCAGAGAAGCAGCCAGAGCAAACCATGGTCATTAGTCCAACCATTGGTTTGTGGACTACAGTTTTGAATCCTTATGTTCAACATTTGAATTGTTGCCATCTTGGAATTTTTGCAACCTTCCATAATTTGAGGTAAACTTACAGTTAAGAGTTAAAGTAATCTCAGTAGCTAATCGCATAGGTAGCATTGTAGCGATGGTACAGAGGCCACGGTAATGACAATCACAAGGGTAGCCACGTCCTTAAACATACCGCTTTATCATTTAGACTACTTTACTCTAAATGGGACCATACTGTTCTAAATGAACATCATGCTGTTTTGAAGCTTAACTTGAAACTAGCAATTGAGATTATAAACCAATGTTTATAATGTTTACTGAAATAATAAATTAAGTGAAATGTAGGGTAATTTTCTCATAGACTTCCATTCAATCGGACTATATTTTACAACCAGCGAAGTTGCCCCCTGATGGCCGGTAGAGAGAATGGAATATTTTTTTAAATCTTTTTAACCTGTCTTCGCTACTGAGATCCTGAAAATATCCCTCAAAAGAATGTTGTAGACTCTTCTGTTTACCTTTTCTGAAACAGCTTTCTGCTTTTCTAAAGAAATGGATAATATTTATGCAGGGAGTGCATCTGACAGCATGACAGCGAGTAGCAGCGGGAGGGGGGGCTTAGTGAAAGGTCAAATCAAAGTCAAGAGGACAAATGGAGGCAAATAAAAATCAAGTTGCTAATGGCCAGTCAGCAAACTTGTTAGCTTAGCTTGGTCGCTAACAAGGCAATAAATTCATTCAAAAGAGATGATGTCAAACCAAAAAAAAGAATCCGATAAAGAGGATCAGATATGAGTAGGAAACTGGAACTGTTGCCATTAGGTCAGTTAGTGATACACAAATGATTGCAAATAAAATAATGTGCAGAAATATGAAATGGTCACACGCTTTCTAATCTAGTTTATGATGCTTGTCCTTAGATCAGATGCAATTGTCAGAAATTTTCAGCACAAAGAGGCAGCCTCAACAAAAACAGGAGGCAGCATGGGCGTCTTCCACTCATGTGTACCAGGGAAGTGAAATGTATCTAATAAAAATGGTGGATTTTAGAGCATCATTTTTTCAAACCCTAAGGTAATAATTTCCATTAAGATTCAGAGCAGGAGATTAATTCAGTTTCACCGAATTATTTAATCATCGTCTATTTTCAACTTGCATGCTTACAACCTGACCCTGTGGCATTTAGAACATTAACTTGTTTTTTTTTACAGCATAAAGACACAATAACAATCTGCAGGAAAGTCCTGCTTTGTATTGATAAGAGGCAATATAATTAAGAAGTTTGATAGTTCATAAACAATTTCACATTTTAGTAAAATGACAATTTCATGTGTTATGTGTGTGTATATAGCCCCCAATATGCACATTTGTTTTTCATGCCTGTCAGCTCTTATTATCAGACACACAGTAAAGCTTTGTCATCCAATGCTTACTATCTCTCTCTCTCTCTTTTTTTTTTTTTTTTTTACCTTTTCCCAGAAACAATCATTCACAACCAAATGTGATATCGACATTATGGAGCTCTGGGATGTAGAATTGGCCACTTAGGACGTGTGAAAACAACCATGATCGTAAAATTGCTCCTCTGACGCA
Organism: Eutrigla gurnardus; assembly: GCF_963514095.1. Lineage (NCBI taxonomy): Eukaryota > Metazoa > Chordata > Actinopteri > Perciformes > Triglidae > Eutrigla > Eutrigla gurnardus. The sequence goes on along the minus strand of NC_139931.1, from coordinate 13,791,048 downwards.
AGCTTAGGCAGATGTGCTGCCAGACAGGTTTTAGATTGATATGACTTTGTAGTACAGCATGCATTGGTCTTTACACGTTTGCTTCTCTTTGACCGTCTGGAGACAAACAAATAGCAACCCTTCCTCATAGTAAAGATTCAAATGCTTTTAAAAACGTACTAATTGAACAGTGAGTTTTGTTTTAGTTAAACACTAATGTCTCATGATTCATGTTCCATCCAATTAGAACCGGCATAGTAATATTCTATTCAGCTCTAATGTTGTGTAACATTAGTGACACCTCTCTCTGAAGCACACTTTAGTTCTGTCTTAATCTCTTTATATCTGATGTTATACCTGATAATTGTTTTCCTGATGCACTTACACCAATCCTTATATAAAAAAGTGCCCATACCAAGCATATTTCATTCATTATGTAAGATGTATTAAACCCCCCCTATACAAACATTTTTTATGTTTTAAATTGTGTCCAAGATAGCAACACATGATGCATGTTTGCAATGACCTTTGTTATGGTCTTGTTCAAAGATTTTCTGTTTACTGATTTGGAATAGTTTTCATACTATTTGCATAATGGTATGGAAATAAGTCGTTATATCGTACCTGATGAGAAGGGCAAGTTGCTGTGGTTTGTTTGTTTCAAGAATGTATTAAATTCTATTTTTGTTTCAAAGGTTTGAGCTAGACATAATACATACATTCATATCAGAATGTGATGTTCTCGATAATCATTATAATAACCTTGTCAGGTTAATCAGTATGACATTAAGATATGGTTACCCCATTAACGTTTTAGTAAGTCAGAGATATTGATCTTCACTGAAACATTTAATAGGTGATAAATTGTGCACTTTACTTTTACTTTGCCTACTTAATAATTATAGTGAGCATGTATCAGTATGGTACAATACAATTGTTGTATGCAGCTATAATTACATTTTAATTGTTAAATAATGTACAGATATGCCAACAGTTATAACTTGAAGACATATTTTGTATTATTACAACAGTTACTTTATTGTCATGCATTATCTATTTAAACTGCATCTTCCAACTATTGGGTGCCCACAGGGGAGTTCTATCTGCTTACACATACATTGTCGTGTGCTATAAACCTTTGCTTAATAGGGAGACTTAAAGGTGTTCATTAGGGTTCCCAATATTGTTCATGCACTGTGAAAATAACCAGAATGTTTTCAATATGTTTATTTTTTTTGATTTCTTATAAGTAATTTAGCTCAAGTCAGGTGGATTTTTTCATTAATATGTGGAATTGGTAGATATTTTAGTAGTTAAATATTTAAGTTTAATTTAAATACTAATTTGACAAATAAATGACTCATATGTAAACGTGTGTCCTGTGTTACACTTAAATATTACAAATGAAATTTGAGTTATCCACGCACAATAAACAGTTATCAGCTATTTGTTGTATTTCAATTAAGGAGAGACACATTTGTTGTGACAAACATGTTAAAGCCCTGGAGTTCAACGGTGTTAGAATTAAAAGGGAACTTGTTTTATTTCAACAAAGTCAATTATATTTTATTTTAGAATCATTTTTGTTATTGTTTTTTATTTATGTAATTCATTTAGAAGGTTAATTAGTCTTAATTTGTGCCCCAGGCTCTGTTCTTTTTGAGCAATTAAATCCCATGTCAATAGAGGTTTTTCAAACTGTTGTTTTTGTCATGAGTACTTTCACACAGAATGCAAATATCGGAACAAGTTTGATTTTTCGGGAGTTCCTACCATGCATAAAAGCAACAACCCATCATGTTTATTCTTCCTTTCAACCTTGACAAAGGCAGCACATAGCAGATCGCTCCTTCAGTTCTTACCTTTCAAAGTAAAAGCAATAGACATAAACTGCATAACCATTTAACAGAGGCAACTACAATTGACTCAGAGTTTTTGCTAAAAGGAACCTCAATAAAATAGCTTACAGTAGCTTAGGCTAACAATCGACCTCAGACAGACGGCCAGATGCTGCTCTGGGTAAATAGTAGTTGTCACTCTTGCATGAATCTACTGGAACCTTTTCTTGAAAGTGTTGCTGATATGAATAGTTTTAATGGGAAATATTCACAGTAAATTATAAGCAGCAAACTTTTAAGATTGTTACAAGTTCACATTTATTGTGAATAACTTGAGTCCTGCACTTATATTGCTCTTATATAGTCGATCTAAGAAAGGCATATAAAAGTTCAAATGGAAACTATGAACTAGAACATTTCTGTTTTCATCGGGGATCACGGATTTTTGTCAGGGGGTGGGATTTGGCTCATACTCCACTACTTGCCAACACATAACCCCAACAGTAGATGACGTCTCCAAATCTAAATTGTAACCAATGCACAGGCAGACGTTCTCTCATCACTTTTGTTTATACCACTATTCCTGCTGTCAAATATGTCAAAAAACAAAAATCTGTACATTTACAGCTATGCACATTTAACAGATGCACATTTCCATGTGCACACTTCATTTCAGTAGGTTCTTGATTTTGAGCATTTAGCAATCATCAGGAGGAGACAAATTCATTTCATTCAATTGGATACTTTCATTTTTTCCGACATACACAAGATGACCACTAAAGATTGTCTGATGAGATCCAGCATGCTTAGACAGATTCATGGTTCAAGGCAGAATTACTCAGGATTTTATGATGTAGAGCCATACACAGTTTCTCAAAAGTATAAATGTAAAATTCCAGACAATCAGTTAAGCTAGATCCAATCACTGAATATAAATACCTCTTTTTTTTATACATCATATTACCACCGCATAAACTCTTACAATTTCATCAGCCTTTAGAATGGGATATTCTGATTAATCCCTTCAGTCATCAAAATGGTCTTCAAAGGTAAAGGTTCTCAAACGTGGGGTAATGGGTGGGGGGAAGCGGAGGGGATTATGCAAACTTCACAGTGATTAATTTTGGCCTGAGACGTATCTCCACTGATGGTAGCCGGGAGAGGAGCATATTGATTGATTGCTACAAGGGGCGCGAGGTTCTGCACATTTACTTTTTGATAAATAGGCTGTCAGGGACACGAACAACCAAATATGGCTCCGTAAATTAATGTTTAAGCGATTATGGTATAAGTGTAAATATTACACATCCATTAAGGAGGATTACATTTGGTGCCACTTTGAAGAGGGGAGGAAATAAAAGGGACAAGCCCGAAGAATATCCCACAGCAGAGTAGGTGCATGGAGAAATGTGGTTTTAATCTGCATGTATAATGTTTTAGAATTCTAAATAGGAAAGTCCTTGACATTAATCTGTGTGTCCGTGAGTGTCTGCGCATGCATGTGGGCAAGTGTGTATGTTTATGTAGGCTGGTGTGTGTCTTCAAGAGGGCAAGGACTGAAGATGGGGGGCTTTAAGTTGACAGAGCATGCCAGTGCATCCACCTGCTCAAATTACCATGCGGTAAAACGCATCACGGGTGTTGCACTGGAGGTGAGAGTCGAAATAAACGGCTGCTACAAAGATGATTTGTGTTCCCCACGGATAAATTCTCCCACCTCTGAAAAATCAATAGCACCGTGTGTTATAGGAATACATTTGTGTCACCTCATGGGGACAAAAAGTAAAACCACAGCTCAGAATGTTTAGACAATACACATCAAAATGCCTACGGAGAGCCACCAGTAATTAAGGACCCTCTCTCTTTGTCTCCCAGTATCTTTCTCAATCTCATGCCTCACTGTGAATTAAATACATTTTTCTGAGATAGGACGTGTGTAACTTTTGAAGCTTCAGCATTTGATCACTCAAGATATGCAAATATATTCATCATTCATTGTTCAAGTAAGCACTTTCCATCTAATTGTTTGTCATGCTTTCCCTTACATTCAACCCTTGTATCAGTAATCTAGTTAAATGGGAGACTATTTTGCTCAAATTATAATATTTTTTGGAGAACATAGTTTATGTACATAAAGTCACACACTGATGCCTGTAAACACAAGCTGCTGTTGGAGAGCAGTTCACACATGCACTGAAAACATAACAACAGAAAGAGGTTTCAAACAAACTGGAATTCCACTGGGAGGAACCCAGTGTGTGCTTTTATTCTCTCAACAGCATGTAAAAAGACTGAAATGAAAATAAATCAGTTATCTTAACTGCGGGCTCATTCTGCCACAATTCTGCTAATTAACCAATGTGAATATTTATTGCTTTTTCTGTCCTTTAACAGCTTGGTATGTTTTCTCAAAAGTATGTCGACTTTTGCCCTTTATGCAGACCATGTTTTCTCTCAAAGACTTTTTGGGAGAATATCTGCATCATGCAAACATGCAGAGTTTGCCAATTCCATATTCCCAGACAGAACGTCCTCATCCTTGCATTGACTAAATGATAAACACCAGGGCCTCTGTTTGCCACTGATCTTCTGAAGAGGAAGACGGACGGGAGATCAATAAGCTCCCCACCCTCTATCCCATCTGTAGGCATTGGCTTTTTTCTTCTGTTCAACCCCCCACTCTCCGCTCACCCAACCCCTCTCTTTCCCCAAATCATCGCTCTGTCATCACATCTTCCAACAGCCCTTGTGCAGCCTCTCTGACGGTGCGATCCTCTGCCATTCACTCACACACCCACAAGCCTGTGCCGCCCTTCCTGCCACCCTCACCTTCCTCTGGTTCGTCCTGCTTTATAAGAAATATAATCCCATTGATCCAAAATCCGATGGGAAGCGTTGATCTGTAAACAGACGAGTGCTCAATAAGAGCTGTCCAGTCCTCTAGAGAGGAGATGGAAGGATAGTGGGTGCTGGGGTGGGTGGGGGTTGTTCTAGCTGCAGCTGGTACTGGAGAGGTGTGCTTGTGAGAAGGGCTGCTGTGAGAGGAGATGATGGTGGTGGTGGTGGTGGTGGGGAGTTAACTGGGTGTCTTGGCATCGTTTATCAGTTTTATTGCTTTCTCTTGTTGCTGGCTGCCATCGCCCCTCACATGGCCCTCCAGTTCCCAGTAATCCCGCTCCCATCCCTGCCGCAGTCACACGTTGATCAAACTATGTTCTGCCCATGCAATTAAAAGTCAACAGCTCAGGGTGAACAGACGAAAGGTGTGACATTTTGCTTTTGCCTGACGATGAATTCAGAGTGACGGGCAGGACAGACACATCCAGGCACGGATATGGATTTTTTTTCCCTTATGTTCCCACACTATCCCCATAACCACACCTCTGTGCCCTTCCCTGCTGTCGAATTTTGCCTCTTCCTGAGGCGACGGCGCCTGGCTGTAAGCTAGTGTGCCCCTCACCCCACCTCATCCTAAATCATTACCTGACAGTGTAAAAGGGCACAAAGCAATGAATTTCTCTGTGTTTCCATGGTTATTTTCTTTCCCTTAACCCTTTCTCTTTTGTACTTTTGATTAAGTGAGTATTTGTACTTATACTGCTTCTGTGGGTCAAGGTCATTTGTCATCGAGAGAGTGAGGCTCAAACTCTCTTGCCAGATGGAGTTTTTTTGCTGGCTGATGTGTAAGAGGTGCAAAATTAGTTTTAGATTGTTTTTAGCAATTAAAATTTAAGTACAGTCAGGGGTGTCATTTCAGTCCCTCCATACTCCAATACAGGATTTAGCTTTCCCCTTCCATCTAAACTGATCTTGGGTTAACGAGGACCTCTCAAGCCACAGGTAGAGGATGTCAATTCAGTAATGGCTTTTTGTGGTCAAGCTCTAGCATTCCTGGCTTTAGAGGACGCTTCAAAATGTTACTTGCAAAACACCCCGAAACATGTGGATATGGATGACCATAAAATGCTGGCAAATAAAGCTGACCTTTAAAATTCCCAGAACTCATAATTATTTGCACACCAACTATGCATTGACATTGAATGTATGCAGGCCAAAACTGATCTTATCAGATTTTTTGTGCATATGAATGCAAATTCACAAATGCACAAATTCTGTTTCATATAGTACAGGTAATAGGTACAATAGTGGTGTAACAATGGTACTGTAAACACACTATTTTGATAAACAAGCTGGAAAGTTATTTTTTATTGATTGGACACTAGACGGCAACTTCCAGTTCTGAAAAGGGGTGCCTTGCATCCTTTTTAACAGCCAGCATGGGACATCTCCGCAGGAAGGTGGATTGTATAAAGTCTTTGAGAAAATGACCCTATTTCTCACTTGATTTTGTGTCCATGGTCTAAATCACTATGTTCCCATTTAAAGAAAAATAATAACAGGGTATGCTCTAGTATTAGAACTTTACCATTTCACAATGTGTTTTCAGTTCATGAACAACGTGGCATCATGACTTTTCGTAAATATACACGCCACTTCCTGTGGAGTGTTATCTGTACGCAATTCGAGCCATCTGCATGTATGTCTACGTTCTGAGCGAAACAACCCATCACATCCACGTGTTTGTCAGCGCCCTCTAGCGAAATGATACATAGCGTATGTAAACGCCCTTTACGGTTAGGGTTCGACGTTGATAAACACGCAAAAAGGCGATTGTGCGTAGTGATAACATGCCATAATGGTATACGAGTCATACATACGCCACTTTATGAGATCAGTCTGTCATGAATGTTAATTGTAACACTTTGCCTACAAATTTGTTATTCAGCGTAAAGTTGAAACTTAGCCCCACACTTTCGTGTCAATTCTGGTGGCAAAAAGCCAAGATGGCGATGGCCAAAAAGCTGAACACAAGGTTTCAGAATGGCAGTCCACAAACCAATTGGTGATGTCACTCGACAATATAGGATTTATCGCACATCGGGATAAGAAACGCTCACAATAATCGATCATGGTGAATTTCCATTACAATATGACAATATGATCTCTCATCTTATTTAAGATAATTTCATCGTTCACTTAAAAAGTTGTGTCATAAAACATACACATAAGTGTGACACAATAAAAAAAATGTTTTTTAAGGATTAATGATCCCAGTATGTTTAAGTGCCATTTTAAGAGTTGTAAGCACATTTTGATAATATTGTGAATCGCAGTATTTTGGCCAGAATAATCGTGAAATTTTCACATCGTCACAGTGACCATGTCCACTTCTTATATACAGTCGATGTTTAACACCCACAAAGCTGTGGGCAAAAATGCAAGCAAGCAGCATGGATCTACACTCAGATTTCGACACATTCATGGACACACCCACAGTATTGATTGGAACAGTCAACAGAACCACCAGCGACCTTAAGGTCAAAGGCACATTCTTGTTAATGACCCATAAAACAAACTGTACAATTAAAAGGTGGTATCAATACTGACACCTTGAACTCTTCTAACACAGGTCCAAAACAGTGTGCGTGCTCGCACGAAAACTCTCCACCTCTGGATTATTTAATCCAAAACCAATCAGAACTCAAATCCAGTGCTGCTTGAAATCATCATTTCAATGACAGTCAGGCAGAGGCAGAGGCAAAAGGTTGAATATTATTACACTGGCCCAAGACGTGCTGGCAAAAACAAAACGGGACTCATCAAACAAATGTGCAGAATTATCATGGCATGATTAGAACAACTACAAATAATAATTTAATGTGAGAGGTTTATCAAACATGTGTTTTGAAAATGTTAAGCCAGCCCTGTTAAGTTGTCCAGAAACGATTATCTCACAGAAGAGCAGAAGAAAAATAAAATTTAATAAACAGATCTTCTCTCAAATCTGAGCAGGATTGGATATTTCATTGTTATTGGTGTTGAGCCAGCTGAAACCTGCCTTTATTGCTGTTTATTGTGCTGTCTTGGATAATATTGTTTTTCTGCCATTACAAGTATGACATATTAATGTCTCCTCCATTTCTTTTCACAATTTCTTACTGACTGTCCTGCATATGGTGTGAGGAATTAGTCCTTTTGTATACCTTTTGTCTCTGTGTTTATTATTTTTTTTATATATATAGTTTATTTGATGACATCAACAGTCAATGTAATGCCAAATTTGCTGTAGCAGCTTTAGACTGAAATAATGAGGTATTTCAGTATGGTTATGTATGTGGAACATAGAGCCACAGGCGCCGGAGGGAATCCGTCAACAACAGAACAAAAACACAAAAGATCCAACTCACAGTTCGCTGTCAGTCCGGGAGAATATGTGGTCCAACAGAGGAAACAGGATGGCAGCGCAGGAGAAATCCTTGCCAGAACGCACATCAACACGTTTCTTCATCAGAGGACCCATCTTTCCTGGTCCCCATGGGCTGACCTTGAATATAGCGCCGGGTTCAGCTCACACTCAACTTTTTCACTTATAGTCACGCAAGCTAACTAAAAGAAGCGAATGCTTACCGATGCTACCGGTACATATAGCCCAGCTAATTAGCATAGCTGCACGGTTAGCAGTGTTAGCGCGGCTAGCTTAGCTAACCGCTACGTAATTTCAGTTACTCATAGAATTCAGGCTCATGCAAACACGCACACACAACCAGTTTCTTACCGTGTCTTGTCCTGCTGCTGCTATCTGTTCCTCCATTTACTCAGCATAGCTATCTTCTCTCTTCTTTCCACTTGCCCGGCCGGCCGTGTTGTTGTTTTGTTATGTTTCTCCCGCCCTCTTCCTGACCTACGACCAATTAGCACAGATGACACTGACAGGTACCAACAGTAACCAATCAAACAAAATAACTGACACTAACTAACGCCTCTCTCTCTCAATTAAATTAAATTCACAAGCCTTTGTTGGCATGACATTTGAAATGTGTTTCCAAAGCAACTATTTATTTTACCTACCTTTCCTGCGCATTATTAGTCTCTCACTTTCTTTCTTTAATTTCTTTCAGTTGAATTGTCCTACTGAAATATTTTCATCCAACTTTATTAAGAGCTAACTCTTTTTTTCTTTCATCTTGAAACCAAAATATATATTTATCTCATATTGGCAAGCATGGGAATGCAACAGCCTTTCAGTGTCATACCCATTTCGGTCTTGCCAGTCAGATCTGGTGGTGCAGACGTGTGTCTGTTGAGCTGAGAATCAGCTGCAGTTAGCAGCTCTCTTTGGGCCAGTGTTGACCCATGATTCATCTCAAGTAATCAATAAACTGTGCCTAAACTTTTATTTCCCATGATGATGTCAAATGTAATGAATCTGATCGATCCCTGTCAATTAAGATTATTTTTTTCTTTAAAAAACTAAACAAAACTAAAAACAACAACAAACAAACCCTCTATTCACCTCTTCAATGTGTGGTCACATCTCCACAGAATGTAATATCTGTGGCTTATTTTTTCCCTTTGCTGTAACTTTAAATAGGAACTTTCTTGTTATTGCACCAATGATAACAAATCCACATCAGAACTAAAACTAAGGGATTATTCCTGCATGCATTTTCTCCTTGATAGTGTAATCACCTACAACAACAAATAACTTCAACTGCCAGGCAGACTTCATTGTCAACCAACCAAAAAATGACTTAATTGGTGGGTATGTGGTTTGAACTGGATGATGTGACTGTGATGACTCTTATCTCATTTTTGTTTGTGTGCGTTTCTCCCCAAGACCTGCAGGATGAAGCGGATGCAGGCATAGTGAGGCAAACGATTTCAATCCTTCCTTCCTTCTAAATAATTGGATGTTTTTGCTTACATTCTTATCAAATGTAGCTTTATCCAGTTTCAAAACAGCACCTAACTATTTATGCATCCTTTTTTTAAGGAAACATTGGATGAAATAAAAATGTTACGACCAATCAATGATCTCCTGTATAGAAAAGAGAAAGAAACAAAAACAATCCAGACATTTTAATGTTTTTGTGATGGATAAACCGTGTGCAACATCACTGATGATTGAGGTGGAGAAGTTTCACAGGTCTTTAGCCTCTACTCACAGCTTGTACTTGTGCTGGAGAACAAAGGTGTTCAACAAAGAACATGAGGAGATCCCTCAGAGGTAACCTCTACACAAATGCCCGAGGCTAGAGAATAAATACGCAGTGCCTTTTTACTCACTTGCCTTTTGATTTTTTTTTGATTGTCTTCGGTCTCCACTACATCTCCCTAAAGGCTCCTGAGCTTTAACTGAAGGACTTTGATGCTGCAGGCTTTACTTAATTGTTTTGTTCACTTCGGAAAAAATCATTAAATGTTCGTGTGTGTGTGTGTGTTTGTGTGTGTTGGGCCATCTTTTCGGTCAAAGGAAGCTGGGGAATCATTTCAGATTGATCCATAGACGTCCAGTAGAACTCCCAGGCTGTTTTGGCACCTGTGCAGATGGCAGACCTTAAAATATTAGTCTCGTCTCAGAGGAGAGAGCCTGAGAAAGTGAAGCACCAGGCTCCATAATGAAAATCACACCAACAAATTGTCAAAGGTGAGTAAAAAAACTGTGCAATGTGGTGACCAGGTACTGGCATTGTATGGGCTCTTTGATTGTGGGTATGAATAAAAACGTCATATATTGACTGTACGTTGATTGTTTTTGTGCAAACGTTTCAAAGCCATGACAGTCCTTGTCAAAGCATACTAAAGATTTTCTCCTGATATACATACACCTACTGTATACACACTTCATTATGTTCAAGCTACCATAAAGAGAAATGATCAAAGCAGTTCTGTGCAATGTTTATATTAAGAGACACACGAGGGAGTTCCAGGACAGAGTCATAACAGATAGATGGGGTTTGAAGAAACCCTGATGCTGTAAAAGAAATGTGTAGAGGAATGCGAACAGCACTAACCTGTATGAGATGTATAAATAAATTGGTCATACTTGGACATACATTATGTGCACAGAGAGTAAACAAAGTATTTCATGTTGAGCATTTCCTCAGATGTGTGGTAGTATATGAGGTGGGGGCGGTACTGCCGACTCTGGCCTGTGTTTGACATCAGAGATACATTGCTGCGAATTGTCCTCTAGCATCAGCCTCAGACACCTTACTTGGCTCCCACTCCATCTCTCCTATTCAGGACTAATAGGCAATATGTCTGTCCCCACTATCTTCACCCCTGTGATGGGCAGCTAATTAATCACAATTGTGCAGCACTGTTTTCTTTAAAATTCTTCCACCGTCCACCGCTTTGTCCACGTGTTTTCTTTTCAGCCACAGAAGTGAGCTAGCTCTGGGGATGGCAACGCTGCTCTGTCAGCAAGCAGACTGTGAGCTCTGTCGTTCCAACAGAGAAATATCTGAAATATCTCAATAACTGCAGTCGTTTGTGGTTCTCAGAGGAAGAATCCTATTCATTCTGATGCTCCTCTGATTTCTTATCCAGCTTATACTTGTACAACACAGGATACCCCATATCCCACAACTTATGAACACATTACACATTCTTGTGTGTATATAAAAGTACAACTAGGTCTGCAGAGGTAATGATGCTTTGATTAAAGACGGTATTGAGGTAGTTTCTGTCTGAATGCATTTAAAAAGCATGTAATAAGATTCAGCATTATGATATATGTTAAATTAAAGTGACACAGAACAGACTGTCTTGAAGCATGCGTGAAAGGAAAATAAATGTAGATGATGCCAAATACAGAAAGTGAGAGAAAAAGCTGGAGGCAGATAGAGTCAGGGAAGAAAAAGAGAGGCAGATGAAATTACACCTGGAGGTCTGTTAGCTTTAGCAGCCGGCGTCTAGCAGTGTGGTGTCCACAGCATACCCCAAGGGTCCGTAAGAAATAAAGAGTGAGTAAACCCCACATATCAAAGTTTCTCTTCTTACACGCTCCTGTTATTGCTCCTGTGCCTCTCCTTGACAGCCCAGTGATTCATTTCCTCCTGCCTGAAAGACGGGAAATGAATAGAAAGCTTGGATATTGTCAGCCGCTAAATGGGAAAGCAGTTGCTCTGGAGACACAATGCAGGTGCAGGTAAGAATGGTGAGTTCAGTTTAAAATGCCACTCAGTCCCACTACACCGCACATAGCAGCACCTGTCTCACAGGGCGGGAGAAAAAAGGAGGGACGGTTGATTGGGTGTGTAACATTCACACATCAGCATGGTTTGTGTTTGAGTGGGATATTCATCTCTTTGCTGTCAAACTGCAGGATCCTGACGCGTTGTTAAACACCTGCACTTTGGAATGAAAAGGACTTTTTCCACATCTACATATCACAAAAAAAGCTTACAACTGACCTGAAAGTTTGACCTCTTTTGATAAAAAAAAAACACTAAACAAAAAACAACATTTGGCAACTGGTTAAGTGCTTTGCCTGCAAGACAAACTGTTGAAAACTTCAGGAGTGCATGTGGGCTGAGCGTTCCCACAACACCTTTGAAGTTTCCTTCACACTTGCTTAGATATGTGCTCACATGCTGACCATTTCTCATCCAATATGTGGAATGAATATCACATGAATGAGAACAAAACTGAAATGCATATATTAGCTTTGCACAGTGGGATGAGTTATTTTGGGGGGTCTGAGGTTCTCTGGGTCGTATGCATGGAAACTGTGAGATGAACCTCCGATGAAAGATGCTAATACCTGATTCTCAGTTCCATCTGATCAATACTGACACAAGGGGATTGAACTATGATGCAGGTAACCCGTTTCAAGGACGATGTGTTTCAGTTTCCTCTTCTTTTCAAAATAAAATGCCATCTTCACAGGAAGTTAAGTTTAGGCAACAAAACCACTTAGTTAGGTTAAGGAAAAACGCGTGGTTGACATTAACTTGACTGACTACGAACTATCGTGATGAATGAGTAACGTGACTCGACTCACGTGACTAACGATACTAATGACTCACCAGACTAACGACTCACGTGACAATACGCCACCATTAACCTTTAGTTTCACAGCGGTCTCCTGGACAAAAGTCCTGTGTTTGTTTAACTCATCTATCTCCCCACGTCAGTTGCTCTGAGCGCCTAATAATGATGCGGGTGGATTCTCATTGGAGTTGGGTGTAAGCCGATGCATCGGTGTCAGACGGCGCTGGGCACTGACCAATCGTCGGCATTTGTTGCGTTCGAAACTGTGATAAAAAGTAAACGCTTGTGTACATGAAAATGTCATAAGGGAAGTCAACAACTCCAAAGGCACAATAAAACAACAATACTACGGCATCAGATAGACAGATCGGACCATTTCACAATAGCAGACATAATTTATATATGAAAAGAATGAGAAATCAAGGTTTTAATGTAGCTCAAAGCTGTAATGCCTCAAGGCTTCGCTACTTGAGGAAACTGAGCCCACTTGAAGTCTTTGAGACTTTAGATGTGTCTGAGTATTATTGTAATCCAAGCAGCTTCCCTAAAGTACATCTGAGATCATCAGGAATAATAAATTCAGGGGAAAACGCCACTGATAAGTGTGGACGAGATATCGATGAATGCTCTTGAGCTTAATAGATTTCATGTGACTTAAATGTCTCCATGCATTTTCATTAGAGTGAGCGTAAGGCCACATAGTGCCAGGATGACAGTAATATACCCAGACAGGCACGGAGCAACCAGAATGTGAACCAGGGGTAGCTCTACACGATGTGGTCTCAGACAGGGTGGGTGATGCTGTTTGTGTTCGGCTGGATCAGCACGGTTCGTGACCTTCTCTCCACATATGTGCTCCACGGGGCCTCACTCTTTGTTTGTGATGGTATTGGTCTTGCTGGGATGTGCCGCTCCTTGTGTCTGTGCATACCTGAGGCGGTTACCCGCTGGGATTTGGACTCTTCCAGATGTGAGGGAGTGAAATGAATGTTCGTTAAACCAAAAAACAACTCCCAATTACTATTCTTATTCATATTTCACCAATGGTTGAGCACTGGATGAGATGATTTTGGCACCGTTTTGTTCCTTTGCATGTCTACAGTATAGCTGCGTTGGGGTGATGCTGTTGAATTTAGATTCTGATCTCACTGTCTGGACGAGTGCATATGGTTGCATGCAGTGTTGGGTTGGGCTCATGACTATGTTCTGAAATAAAAAAGATGGGGAATGGGACTTACAAGCCATATTTCCTGAATAAAACAGAAATAGCTAATGGAGAAAATTATTTTGGTTCCATAAAAAAGCTGAAATCACATGCAGAAAGCATAATGTACAAACGGTATTCAAATGACACTGGCCATTAGTCCATCTTTGTATTTAGAGAGCTTTGTGGTTAAAAAGGGTAATGTCTAATTCCTGGCACCGATTTGGAACAGCATATTTGTACTTTGCTACATGAAAATTTTATTTATTTTGTTTTACAAATTATTATGATTATGCATATATGTGATAAACATTAAAGGTTGAGTAAGTCATTCTATTCAGAAACACCTTCTGTCATATTACTTGAAATCCTCGTAACATATCAATGAATACATTAAATGCTCCGATCTGATCTCTGATCTGTGGCCGTGGCAGTAGTGTTCAAATCCCAATAAAAAAAGTTAGGCCAGAGAAAATAATTGGACAGCCTGTCTGACTGTTAATGCTTACTTCCTGATTGTACGCCCTTGGCCGATCTCCAGCACTCGTTTGGTGCTCTGGGGGACTTTTTTTGGTTCGGCGATGCGTTCAAAGTTTCTGTGTTTTTTTCAAATGACCTACTCAACTTTAAGTTAATTCTTAATTTATTTAAGACCATATGTGTTTACTCCTTTTTGACAATCTAATATTCATTAAATTCACAAGTTTTTTATTGGTTACTCTTGTTTCGTTTTCTTATTATTTGCAAGAAAAGTTTTGGCATCTTTCATCATGTCGACTAATCCTTAATTTTCCTCTTAACTGTCCTCTATTGCCTCAAGGTTGCAAAAACCTCTTGAAAAAAACCTGCAGTAACCTGACTATAATTAAGAAGAATAGTTGAAAAATCTTAACAACATCATAGTTCCAGAGGTATAGAACCGTATCAACCTTCTGATTCACTGTTTTGCAGAAATTATGTAAAGACTGCAAACTTTTATAAAGATTACAATTATATGTGAATTCATTTAACTGTAAGATAATTAATTCCTGGGGGGTTTAAATGTCTCACAGCTGTGATGAAGACAGAGCGAAATTAGGAAATGAGTTTGAAATGGGAGCTCTGTTCAACACAATACATTAAATGATGAAGACGAGAAAGGAAACGCAGGGAATGGATGCAGCAAGCGTGACAAAAGGTTTGTTTAATGTCTTTCTCAACGACTAACCCGTGTCACCCTTGGGTGTCATGTACAAGTTCTCTCCCTGAATAAAGTTGGCAAGATCAATCAGAGAGATGTATCGCTGAACTGGCCTGATTTCACGGCGGCTGTGCTGCTAACTGCGTTATCAACATTTGTTTGTTGAATTTTTAATTGAATGAAATGTGTTTTAATGCAGCATGCCGGAGTGTGCGCTGCTTCATGTTCAACACTTTCAAACTGCTGTACTGCGCGGTGGGAGAGAGCGTGCATTATTGTTTGCGAAACTGGGGATTACAAGTAAGACTTGTCTGTGCCAGAGCCTGCTGCTGCTGCAGAGCCTGCTGCTGCTGCTGCAGAGCCAGGCCCACACTAGATTTAAAACTCTTCATGCCGGGATGCTGAATTAAAGATTGCATGCATGCCATCCTCAATCTGCGGCCCTTCAAACAATCCAAGGGTGCGTAATTAGTCACACAGTGCTGTCTTCTCTTTTTGGAGACGCGTCACACCGAACGCACACAAGGCCAGAGTCGGGATTAACGCATATGGACAAAGTGTCCCACAAAGAGGAAGGACAATTATGACAGTTTAAATCCCACAGCATGTCCCGATGGCCGCCATCGCTTGTCCAAGACGTTTTTCCCCCACCAATGATGTTGCTGCTTCTCAAAGCTGCCTGTCAATTACTGTACAAAAGTTATTCTGTCAACCATATGCCATGGTAGCGTGGATTCTTGAAAACCCCTCTGAAGAAGAGAGATCGAGATCTGTGCTTCCGTTGCCACGAAGTCAGAAGAGTCAAGTAGCCCCCTGTAGACGAGCCATATGGCCGAGGAAGAGTTTCATGGGTGGCAGCGAGCATCATGCCAGTCCCTCTGCTGATTTCTCATTATCGAGGAATAAATAGAACAAGACAACAAAACAGTGGCCCTGTTGTGTCATACCCATTCTGACTTCGGTGTGAGACAGATGGTACAAACTAAATGGCAAGATTTGAATAGTTGGGAAACTGGGCAGCAGCACTAAGCACAACAAACAACAAACTGTGATGAAGAGAGAATTTCTTTCTTCCCCTTTCCTCCTCATTTGTGAATAACACCATGATTTGCTTTCTTTTTCTTTGTCGCCTGTTTTGTGTGCGGCATAACCAAGTGTCACTTTTAACAGCAAATCGGATTGAATGCTCCTGCACCGGTCCTTGCTTTATTGCCTGTGCGAGCAGGATGTGTGGCAGTGGCGTGGGAGGCTGTATGGGAGTCACAGGGAACAGCAGATGCCAGGTCTCCTCCAAGGTGGCTGACGGGCGGGCAGGCAGGGCAGACAAGCGCGAGATGCAAAAAGCTGAGGCAGAGCCTACCTGTAAATATAGCACAGCAGCTCAGCAGCTTCAGGTTCCATTAAATAGCCATGTATTTCCCAGCTCCTGGCTTTATTGCACCGTTGCTTCGAGACTGGGAGCCCAGGAGGCTCTTCAACATTATTAGCAGCTCACAGTACATAATCCCACAGCAGATTCTCATCTATCTTCAGACCAGACTGAGATATATAGAGAGGGATGAGTTGTGAGAACAGAGAAGGAGGGAGGGGTGGTGGCAGTTGACAGTTTATGCGAGTCCAAGTCATTGACGCAAAAGGACAGAAAGAGAGGCAGACATACATTGTAAAGCCTCCGTGTTTCTCGTCATGGTGTCAAGCTAGTTCAATGACAGACACCAGATGGTGGCCTGTCTCATGAGGTCCCATGTGTCTCACTAAGTTATGAGGCCAGACACCATGCCAGTGCTCTCCTCTGCCATTCCTTTAGAAGGGGCTGAAGCCACATCACTCGGCCTCCCTGATGCTTCGGCCTCGTTCCACTCCTGATGGACACTTGCAGGTGCTGTTTGCTAGCTGACAAACTGAGAGGTGGTGAAAAAGGGCAAATTTGCAACTTTTAAAAATAAAACATGAGTTATTGTTCATCAGAAAAACAAAACGTCATCTTTATACCCCCAAAATTGTCCATTTACATGTCAGAAAAGAAACATAATGGGGTTAATTCATTATGTTCAAGGGTTGCAAAGTGAATCTGGCCTCACAGACCAACCCCTGACTCATCATGTTTTATTAAATTTAGGAGTAACACATTACAAACAAATGCAGGACAAAAACACTCATTCTGATCTGTACAGTTTTTAATGTTAATTATTTGAATTCTTGATTGCCCCACCTCCTCCTTACTTGGCTTCTTTTGATGACTAGAATATTTGATTGTGACATTTTAGTGAGGTTTGGTTTCTTCTCCACTCACAAGAGGTTCTATGTATATTGTGATCAGAAACAATAAAACATTTGGCTGGGTTTATGTTGTTTAATGTTTCAAAACTTCTGGTGCTGAAATAATGCCACTAAAATTGTTTAAACTCACACAAAAGTATCGCATTAGAGAGGAAAATTCAAAGCTACACACAAGTATGTATGTTGTTCAGTGAGATGAGGACGGCATCCACAATTCTACACTGTACACACCAGCTCCCCATGCACCGTGCTGCTGACATCCTGTGTCACGAGGTGAAGATACAATCTTAATATCCTTCAGCGAAATGTCTCATTAACATTGTTAACTTATGTGGTTGTCACGACGCGTGGCACCAGCCTGTTAGATAATCACTAGATTAGAAGCAGCGAGGGACAGAACAAACACGGCATCACAACACGGGCCTTCATGGGCACAAAAAGCACATTATCATCCTGACACGACTTTCAGCCACTCTGTGATTATATAGGCCAAATAAAGCGTGTCAAAGCGTCCTGTCACCACACATGACTGACTCTTTTAGATTGGCATGCAGAACCTGTAATCTTGCCCCCATTGTTTGTACTTTTGTTCCACTAATCTTCAGAAAATTAAAGTGATCAGATTGTAAGATCGCAGCTGGACATCTGTGGAAGTACAGTCATTCTGTCCCCACATTTGAATGCAGTGTTTCAAATGGGAAGTCTGATTCTCGATGGTGACACTATGAAAATGTGTGAGAAGGAACAACATTAACAATATAAATGTTTTTTTTCCTTTTCTTTCCCAAACATATAATTACTTCTATTAACAAATAACAACAAAACATTTATATTTTCACAATCCATACCTCTGATTGTCTTACTTAAAAAAAAAAAAAAAAACAGAGCTGAGAGAGGCGGGCAATATTCAGAGAAAAAAAGTTTCAATCTAGCAAATTTGCAACTTTATAAAGTAAAACAAATGCTATGAAAACAAGTGAAAGCAACTGCTAGCATTTCAACTGCCCGATCAGTAAACACCCATAAGATGGCCCATATAAAATTAACCAACAATAACCATCAACAGCCATCACCCTAAGGACCTTAGCAAGGCATTGTCACACGCTGTAATCTATTAATTAGAAAAATAAATGCAACATTTGTGGGATTTCGACTTTAAAACTAACAAATTTGCTACTTTATAAAGTAAAAAATTTGCTAGTTTTAAATGAGCTTTTTTCTCTGAATATTGCCCACCTCTCTATTTCTTTTTTTCCTACTGTGGCCCCAATATCCCGTCGTAGATCGTCTTACTTCAGTACCAAAGATAATGATAAAAAAATTAAAAATGCAGACACTGTCACTTCTTTCAAACAACTCTAAAGTTGATATGCACTTTGGATAACTGGGACCAGTGGAAAGGACATTAAGCCTGCTGTATGTGCATGTCATTACTTGCTGTATTTTGTCTCCCAACTCCAAAGCCGCTGGGGCTTTGCTGCTCTGCTATTCTGCTTGGCAAGATCACTATCACCACTTGCCACTTAGCATCTGCCCAGTAGCATCTCAGCAGAGATTTCACATCCTCCACACTTACCCGCCCTCTCCTCCCCTCTCCGTCCTCCCTTCTCACTTCACCCTCCTCTTGTGCTCTCTCTGCTTCTCTGCTGGCTGGTTTGACATTTGCCATTCAGACGAGCGAAGAGAGACAAACCCTTATCCAATCTCTGACCTTTTACCCCTCCCTCCCCCCCTCTCTCTCTGGTGTCACTGACGCGTTCACTGACAATTCATTTCAGAGACTAAAAGTTAAATTCAGCTGGATATATTGTACGTAATAATCTTTTGTTGGTTTGTTTTCGCCAACTTTCTCTATCCAATGATATTTACCTGATTTGTCTGAACATTACTACCTCACTTAATGCAGGTAACTGCTGCAGAAGCAGTAAAGGTTAATGAATGCTCATTGAATGCCACATGCCATGGGTCGCTTTGGGGCATTATGTATTCAACTTATTCAGTGCTTGGCCTACAGATGATCTACAGTACATTTTCTGTCTCTGGCAGAGCTACAAGAGATATCCTCTGGAGACCTAGATACCTCCTTATGCCTGGACTACATGTGAAGGACAAGTGCTTAAAGTATAGGGTGTTTTTTTCTTTTACGTTGCTTCATTCTAACAACAACTTTACTGCCGGATCAGCTGAAGTTATAATCAGGAAGACTTTCATTACCACTAATTGAAGTGGTAGAAGGGCTCAAGAATTCAGAAGTGTTTGCCAAGATGAGGCTTACCTGACATGTCAAAGCAAGAGCCATCCAACAATCACCTTGTCAAAGCTGTGATCTCCCTTTCCTTCCCTCCAGCAGCGGCAGCAGGGTGCTGGTGACACATATGGCCAATTATAGGTGGAAGTGGAGAAGATGATGTGAGCTGAAAGCTTGTTCACACGTGGCGGGTGTCCAGACGGCCAGGAGCTGTATGGTGGAGGGCCGTGGGAGAGAAAAACTCATCAATAGCTGAGCTCCCCTCCCCTCCCCTCCCCTCCCCTCTCGTCTCATCTCCTCCTCTCTCCTCTCGTCTCCTCTCCTCTTCTCTCCTCCTCTCCCCTCCCCTCTCCTCTCCAGTCGGTCTGTGGCAAATCAAAGACTACTATTTAGCCGATCAATACTGCCCCTTAACTTCCCTTTATTACTCCGCAGCCAGAATAAGGGTTAGAGAGGGAGATGCAATATTCAGTTCATAAATCATGCAGTAAAAAAATGTCAGGGGGGGTAATTGTGGTTTTCTAACACCCTTTAAAGGGAGGCAGATTTTATTAGTGGGTTAACATTGCCGGGCGACCCTCATTCCTTCTCATTATGGGCTCATGGAGGCATCATCAAACCTTAAACGTAACACTTCTCAGCGGACCATGGCCTCATTTCTCATGCACACACCTCTGCTGAACATGCAGATGCACGATACATGATGTACTTGCACCAAAGCCTTTTCATGTTTGTAAAACATGACGAGATTGTCATTTCAAACTCATTTTCTGGGCTTTTTTTTCCATCCTCAGTTTGTTTTGTGAATTACCTTTAACACTGCTGGTTTCCTGAGCAAATAAAACGCCTCCTTTCTACACGCAAACACATACAGCAGCCCAAATAAGTGGAGTGATTGCCTCATTGAGGTGCTACAGAGTATACTCACTCCTCTCTTCCCTCTCTCCAATGATTTTCAATTGGCCAATAATTTTCCACCATATCCCCTAGTTACAGCATTTTTGTCACATCTTTTAGTGATTAAATGAATCGATTTCTGTTCTCTGTGGGTGATTAATCCCACAGGGTTAGAGAGATTACAGAGGAGAGCCACAGAGAAGCCTTCTTAATGGATTCACACAGAGAGCCTTCCATTCATAGGGCTAATGAGATTGGATTACGGGACCGGGTCTCCAGAGCAGAGAGGGAGAACTCACAAGAGGAAACTCTTGTCCAATGGGATAAAAGAAGAAGGGTTTTATGATGAGACACATTGTAACGCATGCAAAGAAAGACCTCGTCTGCTGTCCGAGTGACCCTTTTTGCCATTTTCACTTCGGACTGGGACTAAAAAACTCAACATCTGGTTGGCTGGTGGGTGTTCACACCTCAGCATGTATTTCGTGTGATATTCTCACACTGAAGTCTCAAATGATTGATCATGGTCATTATTAGTCAGTGGGACGGGTGAGCGGTGCAAAGGATCATTGCAGTGAGCTGCTGCAGCCGCTACATTCAGTCAGGTGTCCCACATAGCCCAGTTTGGACTTGACGAAGCTGGTGATGCTGGGGCAGTGAGGGGTTTTGGATGGTGGTGTCAGTGGGTGGGGCCTTAAAGTCAGAGGCTCATATCTGTCCTCCACAGGTGGACATGCGAGAGGGCAAGCCGTGACTCTTGTGGTCTAGAGGACTGGAACTCTCCCTCAGCTGGACGATCTGTGTCACGCCCCACAGCTTCAACCCTCCCCTAAAGCTGGAGGGGAGGGGGTGGCAAAGGGGAGGCAGGAGTGTGGATGGACTAGAGGGGGAAGCGGAGGAAGGAAAGCGTGACGTTGAGTTTTAAAACACATGTATGACCCACAGCCCCAATCACAGCCGGAGGTCATCCGTGTTACTGGGAGGAAATAAGAGGCGAAGCTGGCTGAAGCTGGTTACTCCAGGTCACCGCACAGCCGATAGCCCCATTTCATGTGGAGTGTATGGACTAAACATATGACAGATTACAGAGCGGAAAGCACACTCTTTAATCTTTCTCTTTCGTCTCTCACCGGATCTAAAGGCCTGACGAAACGGCGTGTGTGTGTGTTATTGTGTGTGTATGTCAGTACTGTATTTGGTATGTTATTCATAAACACAGCAGCTGTTTGTTGTTACAACCAGAACACATATCACTCCACACTGCAATAGATCATGAATAAAGAAAATTCCAAAGTTTGTTTATTTGGTTTGTATTCAATACTGTTGTAAAAGTGGAAGAAATCAACTACAGACACACACACACACACACACACACACACACACACACACACACGCACACTGTGTTCTGTATCTCCACAAGGCAAGATGGTTTTCTTCTTATGTACATGAGATATCCAGACAGCTCACAGGAGAAATGTATTTGGCAATACTTCAGTGCATGTTTCATAATGGTCACACCACTGTACTCAAATGAGCAGTGACAGGTCATGAGGGGCCAATAAGGAAGCAAACAGGGCCCTGAGGTACTATGTCTCATCCCAGAACAAAGGGCATTGCTGACAGGAAACTGTGAACCAACTAAAAAAGCAAACAACGGGTGCCCTCCGTCACATACTGTCCCCAACCCACCCTGTCTGCTGCAGCCTGATCAGGATACCCCCAACCTCACTGGGGGACATCGCACGCACGCACGCATGCTCGCTCGCACGCACGCACGCATCCCACGCACGCACGCACGTCTGCAAATGTCAAATGTTTTTGTACTCCTTTTTTGTATTTAGAACTCAAATCCGAACACGTTGACGTGATACACAGATTTTTAGATGTTTGTAAATGAAACATTCACAGGTTTTAATTATGTCTGTCCATCATGAATAAATATCCATAAATCCACAAAACAGGACACTCGTGGCAGTCCGTAAGATTTAAGATATGATGCTTCTAGCGGCCTCTCTGGCGGTAGATGGAACTGCAGGCGAGCCTCATCTCCCTCACCGAACAGTGTCGACTCATCTTCATGATGTCTTCAAATGCTCCACACTGAAAGGAGGTCGTTTTCCCTCGTTGGCGATCACTTTGCTTCTTGATTACTTGCCCTCCATCACTTGGATTTGTTTTTTATTTCTTTTTCTTGGGACTGGAAGTTGAATGGTCTTCTTTCTGGGTTGATCCCCCATTGTGAGTCAGCAGTAATGATTTGTACCTGGCTGAGCTGGTCAAACACTCAGCAGTTGGAAGTTACCGATTTCCGATTACAATGAAACACAGCATAGGCTTCCGTGAGTCGCTCCACCTGGGCAGACCAACCGCTGCTGACTGATGGAAAAAGCCTCACCAATTTAGAATTTTGCGCGGGAAAGTCGTCACAGAGGACAAAGTACTTTCATTTGTAGGTCATGTGATCAATCACCATTTTAACCCAATCTTTGATAGATAGTAACTTAAAATAATTAAATTAAATTAAATAGATGAAAATGTTATAAGAGGTTTCCTTCTTCACTTACTGCTAGACTTTACCTAATTCCACAGTTTTACATTCTTTGAGAAAAATAATTTGTTTGAATATAACTGCAAAAACACACACAAAGAAAACATTTGCTGTGAAATAATCAGAAAGACTTTGTTAACTCCCTGAGGTACACCACTTTGAGGATAAGAAAACAAATATACAGAAGCTTTTATGACTCACATGACTCATAAAGCTGGGTGAGTTGCGCTTGTGCGCTAACCCAGGGTGATTTTTTGGGAATCCAGTCCAAGGTTAGTTTGGGGTCACACACTTCTGACGTCAGACGGTTGCAGTTATGGGGGCTAATTATGGGCAAACACAAGGGGATTTCTGCCTCCAGTGAAAGCTGCTCGCGTAGAAGGGTTAGTCGTGCTGCTGACTCTTTCAAAAACTGTCTGTCTGAGTGAAGCACTACTCATATATACCGGATATATATATATATATATATATATATATATATATATATACACACACACACGCACACACACACACACACCATACACACAAACCAAGTGTAGCCTATATTTTTTGCAGTGCAGAATGTCTCCAGGTAGAGAGGCGAGAGTTTTCCCTCAGTGCAGAAGCCATTAGTCAGAATGGAGGTGATTTATGGGTTGTCTCCTTGCAGAATTTAAATTAACTGCCATGCTGTATGGAGGGAGGAAGGAGGGTACCACTGCGTTTTGGGTTGCTCCCCTTTGCACTCCACCTCACACTCTACTCCCTCTCTCTCACTATGTCTTGCCTTCTCTCTCTCTTGCTCAAAATTTCGAAAATTTGAAACGTTTTTGGATCCAGGTGTTCAGCTCACTCAATAATCTCGGAAGATTTCATGAGAAAATATGCTCTGCCAGGCCAAAAAAAAAAATAAAAATAAAAAATAATAATAATTCTTCAAGGAATAATAAAGCTGAATCATAAAAGGACACGTGTAAGGTCAAGGTCAGCCATCACTCTGCAGAAGGTGCTGTGTCAAGGATACACAGCTGTCCAGAGCCCGCAGAAAAGGCTTGGATACTTCTTCTTCTTTTAATGTAAATTTGGTTAACATTTACACAGTCTTTCCCACACTTATTTTTGAATGATTAATAATAAATGTGAGCCCAGATGTGGAGATACAGCATTACTAATCATGGGTTTCTCATTATTTCAGGATGTGCTCTCCCTGCTCCCAGATCCATATTAATGATTTTAATATTAATGATGTTTTGTGGTGTACTCTCTCCTCCCTGATGGCTCTATGATATATAACTGAGCTGGGAGTCAGGCCTGCGGTGTGACATGGGCGCTTAAGGGACAGAAACTTCATCAGTGTTCATCAGAAATTCCCTCCATGTTGTCCATGATTCATGGCGTCTTCAGACACATAAATACATACTTATTGCTTGTTACTTAATACTGTGTGGATGGACGTGATATGGAGCCTGCAGGGTGGGGCGTGTGGCTGCCAGGGGTCGGGGATCAGAGGTCAGGGGGCCCACGCGTGCGTGGCAGAGAGAGGCTGGATGGTGGGGCCTGAGGAGTGAGGATGACTCCATATGACACTGCACTGTAAAGCCTGTAGAGTTTTTTCTAGATTTACAGATATGTAGAAAAAGTCTTATTTACTTTTAAACCATTTTGCTGATGAGATAATGCTTCACCAGCAGCTTTACTGCTTCTACCCCAAACACACACACACACACACACACACACACACACACACACACACACACACACACACACACACACACAGTAATTTCCACCTGCAGGCTCGTCGGGTGATATATGTGCTGATTTCATTATGCATCCGTTTCCTGTATGTGGAGTCTTGACCTTTTGTGTACTTGTGCAATTGTGTTGCAGAAAAGTATGCAATTATTATCTTAAAACTTAGTGATTTTAATATTAATCTCAAGGAAATACATTCATCATTCTGTGTAAGTTAAAGTAATTCATTATATAATAACAGTTTAATGCAACTGTATTGTGCACAAGACAAAAATTCCCCTCTGGGACAATAAAGTTTATTCTTTCTCAGTCTAACTCGATCTTCATGTTCACTGTGTTTTATTTAAGGCCGCTTTAGTGGCAGTCTGTAATATTTTCATCTATTTAATTGTCGTTTAGGTCACTATCTATCAAAGAGTTAAAACAATGGTGATTGATCATCACCCACTAATGAAACTGCTTGTACTTGCTGCTTTGCCCAGAAATAGGATCTCCGTGTCTGTGGTGACATTCCCGCGCAAAATTAAATTTCAATTTCATTACTGCTGACTCACAATGGAGGATCAACAGCCAGAGAAAGAAACATTCAACTTTCAGTCCCAAGAAAAAGAAACAAAAAACAAAAACAAATCAAAGTGAAGAAGAGCAAGTAAACAAGAAGCAAAGTGACCACCAACGAGGGAAAACGACCTCCTTTCAGTGTGGAGCATTTGAAGGCATCACGCAGATGAGAGACAGTGACACTGTTGGGTGAGGGAGATGAGTTGTGATGCAGTTCCATTTACCGCCAAAGAGGCCGCTAGAAACAACGGATCTCCAATCTTACGGACTGCTACTTAAAAATAAGGCTGGACAAAAAAAAAAGAATAAACTTGTGGGAAAGCTCAAAATATATATATTTTATGATCAAATGAGTCAATAAAATCAAGATAAATGATAAAAATAAGAGTATTATTTCCATCACAGCATCATGCCCCAAACACTCTTCATCTCCACCATCTATCTCACCTCTGGGGAAGTTGACTACTCCAAAAAAGCTTGATCCCCTCCTCCGGGGAAAGACTATTCCTTTGTGGTTTCTTTGCTGCAGCCCTGCAAGCTGGGAGCACGAGCAGGCAGAGAGCCTTCGAAGGACTCCAGCTGAGGTTTTGACAGCTGCTTGTCTTCAATGCCTGGATGAAGGAAACCGGACTTCCCCTGGATTGAAGGAGAACAAAAAAAATCCTCACTTATCTCCACCACATCACTCGAATTAAGGATATTTATATCATTCAGATTCACAAAGGGATCATAAAATGCTTTATTAATTCTGATAAGTCTCGGGTAGGGATAGCTTTCATACACTCAGAGTTAAAATAACAACTCAATAATGTTTTTGTGTGTGTTCTACATTTTTGCACACATGCTAACTAAACAATTTACTTTCTCTAAAATCAAAGCAGTAACACCTGACAGATGCTACTCCCTGACTGATTTTGGACCACATCGGTTGACATACAGCCAACAGTCATCACTCTCACGACTTGCACAAACTGAATTGACCTTGAAGCAATATGGAGAATCTGGTCAGAGAAGCAAGGGAAAGGCATTTTAAGCTAATGGCACTTAGCTACTCTTTTTTATTCTTTAGAAGGAAATAAAATGTTTCACTGAAAATGATGAAGTAAAGGTTCCATTATGGAAGAAAACATCGTTTATTTACAATCCATAATCGCCTGTGTTTTTTAAGTTAAAGCTACTACAAGGAACTTTCATTTTGTGTTGATTTTGGCGGTCTCTGTGGACAAAAGTGGTAATGCTTCCGAGCACCAGATTCCCTTTAGAAAACTTACATTTTACTGCAGCATGGTAGACTGATAGGCTGACCTGCTTGGTCCTGGTTTTGGTTCTTCCGTCCCTTCCCTTCAGTGGGTCCAGTAATACGGCCAGGGGATCCAGCATCAGGACATCAGCCCAGTGGGGGCTATAGCGACGCTCTGCCCCTGGCTTAGGTAGGAGACAGCTGGAGCTCCGACTGTAGGGCCAAGGCGCCCGCGAAGCAAGATCTGGGTGTGTCTACGCCATGCTGGTCACTACTCGAAGCCCTGCTGGAGGGTTTACTGAAGGATCTGTAAATCATTTTGGAGTAAATCTGATTTTGTGGGAAATCAGACCAATCAAAGTCATATAACAATATTCTCACTAATGGTTATATTTGTTGTATAGGTCATATAGCGGCATCAGTATTAAATTGAGACCATATCATAGTTAAAACATCCTTATAATAACTTTTAAGGATGAGTATAATCTTGATTTCAAGAATATAAAGTACTATGAGAATGAAATTCCTGAATATATTACACTGCCACGTGACTAATGATAATAGTTGTGTATGCTATAAATATTGCAAATATGATGTATCCCACAACTACATATTCTGACCTTTCTTGTAGAGAAGGATTCAAATCAGATGCAAGTGGAGGAGGCAGGCAGAGTGGAGAGTGATCCGAAGTGTTTAGCAAGGAGATGAGTTTCCAGTTCATGCTGTGAGTGACGCTGCAGTCCGGGCCGAGGTGGAAAGGTCATCCCATCATTTGGGAGCCTGGAGGGAGAAGAGTCAAGACTGAGTGAAGCCACAACCAGCTCGCCGCAGGCAAGGCAGACTCAGAAAACACACGCATGAATCACACACACACACACAGACACACACACACACACACACACACACACACACACACACACACACACACACACACACACACACACACACACACACATGCCTACATAACACACCACATCACCACTTTCATTATGATACCTGGATATATTAGCCAGCCCTGCAGCAGGTCAGGCAAAGAGTAAGTCTGCCATCGCTCACTTCTCTTTATTCTGCAGAATAGGAGGACAAAGAGTTAAACAACAATTTCCCTGGAGCTCTGCTGCTCAGTCAAGGAAAACGTGTAAACAGAAACTAAAGACCAAGCCATGTTCAAGGGTGCCAAAATGCAGCTGAACATCTTCACCAACGTGTACAGAATCCTACTCTTGGCTGATGCTGATAACCTCTGTAATACATATTTCATAATATTGCATAGAGAGCATGCAACTGCAATCAGCTCATAGCACTGAAAAGTGCATGCAACGAGGCTGCTTTGAGTGTGTCATTAAGTGGTTACAACGTGTCCGGTTCTGCCATCCATACATGGACCCCTGAACGTGAAGGAACACCAGGCGGACTCACCTTTAAGTGGAGGAGCTCTGGTCATAATGTCTTGTAAAAATGCAACGCTGTCACATGCTTTCGTAAACAGGGCAGACGTCAGGCCTGATAGAACCACGGCTGCCGTAGTGAGGAGGAACACGTGGCCTCAGGATATTCTCTCTGTGTGTGTATTGCTCGTTTCCTCTGGAGTCATGTCCTTCACCGTTTCTGCATTCACCTGGATATTCTGAGCATTATAGGGCGCGTCAGCAAGAAATCACTGAGGCAGGGAGGGCTTAAAGCAAATACA
This sequence comes from Eutrigla gurnardus, assembly GCF_963514095.1. Classification (NCBI taxonomy): domain Eukaryota; kingdom Metazoa; phylum Chordata; class Actinopteri; order Perciformes; family Triglidae; genus Eutrigla; species Eutrigla gurnardus. The sequence continues at coordinate 13,762,813 of NC_139931.1, read as the reverse complement.
TATTAATTTTCTCCGCACATATATAAAACAACTCCTCCCCAGACTCCCAGATCGCTCTCCTCTCCATTCTCTGTCATGAACAAACGTGCACACACACACACACACACACACACACACACACACACACACACACACACACCTAGTCCACAGACACTTTGCAGAAGCTTTGGGCAATTCCCCCCCCCGAACACAATCTTTTTCCTTTCCCATTTTCCCTTAAATGCACAAATGCACCATCTCCCCTTCACTCACATCTTCAATTTTTGACTTCCTTGTCTTCTTTGTCTTGAGGCCCCCCTCTGCCTCCTCCCCTCCCCATCTCCAAACCACCTCAGTGGGTGCCAAGCAGTCACAGCAGTGGCTTGATCCTGGCACTTATGAAAGGAGCTCTTTGATAAGCCTCGGCCAGGAGTAACACAAGGGAAGCAATCAGAGACACAAACTCAACTAGAGATGAGGCATCTACTGTGTTTGCTTGTGTGTCTGTGATGTTTTGTTTCCTTGACCTGTTAAACTTTTCTCTCTAAAAAAAAAAAATCAAATCTGTGAAAGTCTTTTTTTTTTTTTTAAACGCTTCCATGTTTTGTGGTTTTCCCTTGTGCACTTTCTGAAACATTTGGAGACACATTTGTTCTGCCTCCCATTCTCTTTGTAACCAGGGAGAACAACAAAGTGATTAAAAGCTTTTGAGGTGTGTTTGGATGTAGCTGATGGACACAGTGCTGCCGAGGTTGAGGTTTCCTGTTCTTGCCCTGTCCTCGCATCCCCTTTACTTATTGTACTTCAAAAGCCTTCTCCTTCATTAAAGTCCGATCAGCTGTGCTCCTCCGACCTGTTCCCTCTTTTAATAAAAAAATTAACATTACAGCAGTAAAGCAGTCTGCTATTATAATTCTTAAATATGTTGTATTTGTGTAGGATTGGCAATCATTTCTATAGGTTACTATAATATTTTACTTTGTAAACCTATTTAGTTATTTGATTACGAGATGGAAAACTGAGCTAATAATGACTGTGAAAACGGCTTAGACTAATGCTATGCTAATAGTGGTAACTGCAGGATGTGTAAATAAGTTTGCTCACGTCAGCTTAAAAAGTGATGCTATGGGGGTTTAGGGTTTCATACCTTGTCACCTCCATTAAAGTATGTGTTACCATGGCTGCCACTGACACTCAGGGATTCTCTCCCTATATGCGCCAACAAATCAAGCCAAACAAACCAGCTGCACTGATATGATGCTCAGCTGTCACGGCAGTTAACTCCCTCGCCACGTTGCACCTCTTGCTCCCCTTTTGCCTCTCTATTGCTTGTCTCCCCATCTTTCTCATCTCTCTTTCATCGCTCTCGCTCTCTGTTTGTCCTCTCTGGTGTGCATTGATCTCTGCAGTTCAGAGATTTAGAGATTTGGGGCACAGTGATCTCACTGGCAGTTACAGCAGACAGGTGTGGAGAACAAACAATGGCCTCCTAAACAAACCCCGAAACCAATTTAGGGCTTGTGTGCTTCCTCATATAGGCAAACTCCATGTCTGTTATGAGGAATCCAACAAAATGGGCAAATATGCATCACAGGCACACCTGGTGTGCCAGTTATTCGGGTATGTCTCGCCGACGCTGCTCAGTGATAAATTAAACCAACTGGTGATGGCATAAGTTTGCAACTTAAGTGTAATGATGACAAAGAGAGAGAAATGCAGCAAAATATGAGATGTCAAGTGTGGTGGTGACAAATAGTCAGGCATCGTGCTCATTGATCCATCTCAATCCATCACGAGAGCTCAGTCCAGTTCAGGCACAAACAGTCCCATCGAAGCCAGGAACTGGAAGCTGCGTGAAAGCCAAGAATCTGCAGATTTGTATTCCAACCAATGACTACATCATCGGATTCAGTGATTAATACAACTTTAAACGGAGATGTGACTGAAAGCTGAAAACACCTGGTGGATTAAAAAACTGTTGACTCTTAGGCCTCGAAGGCACGATGGTCCATTAATCTAAAAATGTGTTCAGGTCATTATGTAAAAAGCGAAAACAAGCATTTATATCTAGAATATATAACCTTTACTCTAATGCATTTCAATTGGAACAAATAGGATATATTTACTTTTTCAGACATGATTGTATACAATGTAGAACCCATGGGAGCCTCATGAGGACCGAGGCTGCTGGACATGTTCCCATGGCCTCAGGCTAAACCATGGTTAGGATGGAGAACGATATAAAAGGGAATATGAACGGATCTCGCTAGAACCCTCAGGAGGGTTCTGGTCAACACCCATAAGCCATTTTTCCACCAAGACATTCTCTGTAATTTTAGCCCCAAGACTACTTTTCAAGAAACTAAAAGGTTCCTTCAGCCCATTGTTGTCTGTGTTTCCATAGTGGTCTCAAGACGAGACTGACAAGGGCTGCTGGTGGTCGCAGAGGTAAACACACTCTGCCAGCTGTCACTGCGACAATATTTACTGCTGCATCGTGTTTACTGATGCACGTTGGATGTAGGTCCAATATAATGCATGAAATGCAGAGTAATAAAATTAAAGTGTGCACCAACCATTTACATTGGGTTCTGCTACCAGCTGTACTGGCTTTGCTTTTGTGATTCAAAGCCAGATATATCAGTGCGGCTCTATTTTTTTTTTTTTTTACCAATCGGCAGTTCATATTGAAATAGACATGCCATATTCTCTCCATGCGACATGATTTATTTGTCCATTTTGTGTTCTGAACTGTATTGAGACCAAAAACACTGAAGACCGACCTCTCTGCAAACACAACACATATTTCACGTGATGACTATGTTTGTTTGCCATCTACAGACTTTGTCATTTGCTTTCTTACTTTCCCATTCATCACTCTAAGGGATGAAAATGTCAAACAAATGACATCACTGCTGCATATAGATTTTTTCCCCCCCTCCCAACCAGGACCCTTGATTTGATAAAAAACCATGAAATCAATACCTAAAAAAAGACACCAATAAGAAACGGTGTCAGCGCATTCAGGTGAAGAAACAGGGTTATTGGCACGGGGGAAAGGCAACGAGGGGAATAAAATAAGAGCATCAATGTCTGTGGCTGCTTATACCTTTAAAAAGTGTTTAATGTGACATGCCAGTTAGTGATATAAAAAGTTTCCTAACAGTCTTTCTACATGTGTTATTGCAATGTTTAAATTATATTATACAGGTCAAGCTGTTGGCTTATGAATTCTTCTTTTAGCATGAACTTTTGTAATTAGCACCTTTTTTTTTTTTTTGAGGAGCTGTTAGCACTTCCTGGCATAACAGATTAAGTGTTGCCTTGTGTGCACATATATGCATGCATCTCTAGAACCCACCTCCAGGAAAAGAAAAAAAGAAGAAGAAGAAAAAAAAAAAGATTGTCTCTCCACAGCTCCATCTTTATTTTTAGAGTCTGGATGCTGATGAGAGAGAGGAGAAAGCAAGGGGAGTGAGAAACGGCATCAAAAGTGGGGAGAAGGAGGGAGAGCAAGGGGAGAGGGAAAAGAGAGGGATGAAAGAGGGGGAGCAAGATGGTCACGGGGGGTTGCCTTGGTTTCTCGGCGGTTCAGGAGAGTGGTGGAAAGAAATGCAGTGTGATGAGAGTCCTTCCTCCGAGTGAGCCGGAGAGAGAGAAGGGGACGTAGCCACGCCAACCTCTCACTAGATGGGGGAGCAGAGGGGAGGGGAGGGGGGGGGGGAGGCTCCGCTTCTCCTGCCGTATAAAAAGCCAAAGCCTGAGAATCCGGCACCACAAACTCATCACACACACACACACATACACACACACATACACACACGCACACACAGATCCAGTGGCTGCTCTGTATCTTTCACACTCACCCACTCTCTCTCTCTCTCTCTCTCTCCCTCCCTCCCTCTGTCTCTCACTCCATTCCTCTGGGATCTGCTTCCTTCTTGCTTCTTCTCACAAGTCAGATTGTGTTTGTAAGTGCAGGCTGGATGTCTCCCTGTGTATGCTTGGGCTTCCTTGGCTCTTTTTGTATGTGTGAATGACTGGTTGCCTACTTTAGCGTGACTGAGCAGAACAGCGAGGAGTATGTGAGTAAGTGTATGTGGGTCTCTGTCTCACCCTCACACGCTCGCCGGTCCTCTCGCAACTCTTCTCGGGATCTCTGGATCCCTTCCGACGGTGACAGGCTCCCCACACCAAGCAGTCACCATTTCCGCCCCCGGGAGACCCACGCTGGCAGCGCAGCCCCTTCCCCGACTCAGCATCGGGAGGAAGACCCTGGTGGCGGCTGCCGTAGGGGTTATGCTGGTCCTGGTGCTGGTGGTCCTCATCCCCGTGCTCGTCAGCTCTGTGGGTACAGACGCCAGCCACTATGAGATGCTGGGCACCTGTCGTATGGTGTGCGACCCCTACCTGAACAAAGGCACTCCGGCCAGCAGCACCAGCTCCACCGGTCTCCAGGCTGAGGCAGAGGCGTTAAGTGACCATAGCAACGTGCTTCCACCCTCCACCTTGCTGCAGGGCCCACAAGGGAAGCCTGGCAGGCCAGGCAAGCCCGGACCACCCGGACCACCGGGAGAACCGGGGCCACCAGGACCTGCGGGGCCTCCTGGCGACAGAGGGGATCAGGGAAGGACTGGGATTTTGGGTCTTGGGGGGAACGGAGCTATCAGCACGGCCACATACAGCACGGTGCCTCGGGTGGCCTTCTATGCGGGGCTTAAGAACCCCCACGAAGGCTACGAGATCCTCAAGTTTGACGACGTGGTCACCAACCTCGGCAACAACTACGATGGCATATCGGGCAAGTTCATCTGCAGCATACCGGGCACATACTTCTTCATCTACCACGTGCTGATGAGAGGAGGAGACGGCACCAGCATGTGGGCAGATCTCTGCAAGAACGGCCAGGTGAGCTCTTTGAAACTTTTACCGACTTTCTGTCCGCAGTGTCAGCATATACCTGACTTCCCTGCTGCTCCCTCTCCTCAGTAATCCACACTGTAGGCAAAAGATTCTCCAAAATAAAGCAATAAATAGGGACATTGTAGGGGGAGCGTGCGCATCAGCCGTGCGCCTCCGGAGCCGGGAGCGCACAGCTGTGGCACCCCGCGCGCCTGGAGATGAGATGTGTCGGCTGGTTGCAACCCGCGTCCGCTCGCCGCGTGATGCGTCCTGACATTGCCCGCTTCCCGCGATCCGAAGGACGGTCGCTTTGGGTTGAACGCTCAGTGCGCGCAGATGATTTTGCCTTCAGAGTAAAAACTGTAACTTTCAGGCATTCCGCTTTTTTTTTTTTCTAAATTAGGATTAATATCTAGAAGTCTTACGGTGTTTTGGAGTGATGATGACAAAGTGGTCGCCTGGTATTTCATTCAATTTCGTCATTAAGTGTTTCGTGCATTGTGAGGTTTTGTTATAGTAGGCTATTATTTTTTTAGCATTACAGTTATTATAAAAGACAGTGTGTGGACCCTTCCGATTCTTTTATTGCACGTATATAATATAACTTTTGGACTATATGTGCTTAAGTGGCTTTTCCTCGTTGTAAGTGTAAAAGGGGAGGGGGGATTTAATTCCGCTTACAATATTCGGACCATACCTGTCCGTGCATCACATTGTGCTGACTGTCCACCGCTGCACACATCTGTCTTTGCAGCCGAGTGAAATGCATTAGGACGTCTACACGGTCTATTCTCGGATTCTTATGATGCATCATTCTAATGGGACTCTAATTTTATTTTGCGCCCCGGAGGGTCTTCTCAGGTTGGTTAATGTGTGCCTTCCGATCAGCCGTCACATCTCTGATCTTCAAAGTTGCTCTGAAATACGCGTCGTCCGTAAAAAGATGGCTGTTAACGCCGCAGTTATTACAGATATCGTTTGCTCAAGCTGCAACGGCGTCGCTTTCATATTGTGAGTATTGTGATAAATAGGAGGGGAAATATATTAATGTAAAGAAGAAGAAGAAATCCGCGTAGGACCAGCCTACCATTTAAACACGTTTCATCCTTCAAAACCAATTTCATGCAGGGGAAAAAAACACATTGTAATAACAATTCTCTGCTAAAGTGCATAATGTGATAATAAATCATGAGAAAGTAGATGTTAAGGGGTGTTCCACACATTGTCATGCTGCATTAATTTTAACTGCTTATAGCTGCACTTTATTTCTTGCCACAATGACCTTTGTACTTGACGTGAACTGCACGCATGGAGACAGAATGTTGATGATATTCTGCTGGTGACACTCCTTTTTTTTCTTAGTGTGCACAATAAATGAGATCACACTTATCACAGTTCACAGGAAACGCATCATTTGTAGCCCATTTCACCGACACATGGAGGTTTCTGATTCACCGTCATCAGCTTGTGCCACAGTCAGACACACAGAGCCCTGAAATGAGATTAGATAAGTGATGCATGGAAGTAAAAATCCACCCAATCTCATCCTCTGACGTTTCACGTCACGGCCCTGCAGCCTCCGTGTTTCACGCCGACTGGCTGCAAAGTTATTTTCTTAAGTTTTTAATGCTTTTGCCAGGTGCCAATAAATAAACACAGAGTGAGATTAAAGCAGAGATATGTTGGGGTCTTGCAGTAGAACCGTATATGAGCAGCACGGAGACAAAAACAACAGCTGGCACCGGCCCTGTAGGATGAACCCGCAGTCTCGCCAAGGCAGCCAGAGGTTAATTCCTTTACCCTCGCCAAGTTCACAGCCAGCAAGAAAAACACAGTTACAGCAATTGCCTTCTATATATGATGTCTCACTCAACAGTAATGTTTATGGGTGGGCGTAAAAGCATTGATATATAATAGGGGAAGAAGAGCATATGTTCCTATAAAACGCCGTCTGTTCCCGCTTCGTTGTGCTCCCAAGAGGAGGGTGTGGAGGTACTTAAGTTAGACGCACACAGAGTGGGTCTCCAGAGACCCGCGTAATGTTTATAAAGTGGTAACTGAGTCTATTTCTCTAGTTTATGCATAAACACGCTATCCTCTTGCTGCGGTGGTTATTAAGTTGTGTGTTGGGCTGATTGAGAAGGCCCCAGAGCCTTAGTCTGTGTAAATGACTGTGAATGGTTATAAATGTTGGGCCAACTTATGCTACATCATTGATGAAGTGCTGAGAGTCTCACTGAAGCTCCTGCAGTCACACTGGTGCTTTCCTCAGCTCATTAAGGCTGCAAAAAGCTACACTGTGGGTTGGGAGAGGGGGGGGGGGGGGGGGGGGATGAGGGAATTGTAGACAATACTAGTATTTTATCATCTTTTGGCTTTAGTGAAGCAGCGGGTTCCCAGGCCCTGCAGTGCTCCTCCCACTCCAGGGGTTCTTACAAGCTGCGTCTAACATCAGCATCCACCACTTCCTTTATTTCTTCTCCTCTTCTTCCACTTCCAGAGAGTGCAACACAAGAATCCCCAGCACTGTCCCCCGCAACTTTGACACTTTTCAAGCTCGACCAAAAAAAGAAAAAAAAAAAGTGAGCTTCCGGGTAAACAAACATAAGGAATCTATTTTCAGCATTTTTGCACCACCCTCCAAGTTCCTCTCCATACTCTCTTTTGCACGGCCTGTTCTTTTACCCGCTTGCCAAACATTCCAAGCGGTCCTACACTCCCTCCAACAAATCAATGCGTTGCTATAACCTGTCACATCCGGAGAGACACGGCAGTGACAATGGAGACGACTTCAATGGATGCAGCAGGAGGGGGAGAAAGAAAAGAGGACAGAAAAGACATAGTTATTGTGCTATTGTGCCATCCAGTCTATTTAATTGTAATTAAAAAGCCTGAACCAGATCCAGGATGCGTTTGCGCTTCTCCTCTCCATTCCCTTCTTAATATTGTTATTAATCCGCAAAACCGTTTCAGAGTTAATTAAAAGCAATGACTTCAGCGTCAGTCTCTCAAGAGGACCGTAGTGAATAATCACTCCGTCTCCTCCTTTAATAAGCTTCAACGTCCTTCGTGCACATGCCTCTTCCTTCGCAATTACTGCTGCAGTCTCCTCCTTCCATCCACACACACACACATCCACACATGCACTTACACACAGGCTTGCCCCCCCCCAAACTCACTGCCTCAACCCACCCCAACTGTGCGCTGCCCTCCATCTCTCCTCTATGGCAGGTCTACAGGAGCTCACTTTCCAAAGGGAGCAGGAAGTTTTCATCTTAAAAAGGAAAACACTTTTTTTCTTTAAAAGTGGCAAAAAGGAACCGGAATCGTTTTGCTAAAACACAATGCCATCCATTACTCAAGTGATGCATTGCACTATAACAGAATATGTAAGAGTGTGCCATGCCGTGTTTTTTTTTTTAACCTTAAAGTGTTGCTGAAGTTCAGTCGCGTGTAATTTCCCTCTCACACCATCAGCCCATCAGAGACACCTTCAGGGGGGCGTCTTCAGCTCGGATGCACATGAACAACAGACTGTTTATCCTGTTGCTGTGTATCCAGGTGAAACCCACGCTTTGTGTTTAACATGAGGAGTCAATCCTGACATTAGAAATAGGAGCCGGCACATCTGGATGAGTCGTCATGAACATCAAAAAGACATTCCATTCAATACCTTGTCACTCACTTACATTGTTAAAGGGAAACATATTGTTTTTTTTTTCAGTACAAAAAATGAAAGAAGAAAAATTGGATTGTAACTAAACACACAAAGTATTTACACGCACACAGACACACAGCAATACCTCCACTTGATTGATTTTAACATTCTGGTAATGTTCAGACCTGCTATTCTTCATCGTGGTCTGACTTCAGCACTGAGAGGCCTCTGTGTGTCGGCCTGGTGTAACAGAGAGACTCTGTCTGAAATAGACAGACAGGGTTTGAGAGAGCCACCCTCAGTCCCTCAGCCTCTTCGCCTGCGGTATTGATCCTCTTATGTGTACGTGTGCGAGCGTGTCTTCCCTTCTCCTGACAGACCCATTTCTTCCTATGTGATGTATTCCATGGCATATCTTCTATAATCAGCCCAAGAGGTAGTGGAGGCGGACCTTTGGCCTTGATCTGCTGTGTAATTGGACATTGGATTTGACACTCTGCCGAGTGGAACATTAGAGCCGGTCTAATTAGGTGCGAGGGCTTTCAAATGAAGATTGGCCCATGTTGTTAGGAAATACCAAACAGATTGGAAATGTCAAGATGACATGGGCTGTCATCCGCAAGCACGGTGGAAGAAAATCTATCATTTATTGGTGAAGTTTCAAAACTGGCTCGACAACTGCCCACCACTAGTCCGTAATAATTCCGTTCCTTTAAAACATTTTTACGCTGAGCTCCTCGGCTAGAGAGGCATTAGAGTCATTAGTGCCCACACGGCCCGCGCTGGCATCTCAGATTAAGGAGCTCGTGAAATACTGCTATAATGTCTCGTGTGTTTGTGAGAGCGAAGACATACGGTCTAAAATAGGCTATGGATTGTCTCCTGTGGCTGGCTGACTCGATGATGCTGTGGTGTTGACTCACAAGAGTTCTTCATTATAATGAGGGCCATATTGGAGATAGACAAGTGCCCCTGGGCCTCTTATGCAAACACATCTCTCTCCGTCCCCCCCCCACACGCCCCTGACATTTAGCTGTCCCCCGAATTCGGTCTTCAGTGATACCCACAATTATCCTCTCCTCCTTCACACGAAAGCACCAAGTCAATGGCTTCAAATGACTCACAGTCTGCTACATAAATCAATGTGTTTAACACCCCCCCCCTCCTAATATGAAAATGGGTGAGATGATCAACAGTAAGAGAGGATGGATCAGCCACTGTATGAAAAAATATGCGTCACAGCTAAGCTGCCTGTCATCCAGCACTTGTGCAGAAACTCTCTATTCCTCGTTTTGGAGTCTTTTCTTCCATTTAAGAAATAGAAGGGGGGAAATCTCAGCGCCTCAGGGTTACTCATGAAGCACACGGGAAAAGCAAGGCTTAGTGTGAACAAAGGTTGAAATTTTTTGCTGTAAAAGTCTCTTTTCAGACAATGCTGGGAGCGGTGATTGTGGATTTGGTGTTGGCGCTGGAGGCAGACAGTGCTGTGGATCTCAGTAATTAACTGAGCGTGATGAGTCAGACACAGGAGAGAAAGAGTGGCTGGATCGCAGGTCAAAGTTGATGCCTCTCTTCCCCCACTGCCGTTTCCTCTGACAAGCCTCTCGTGGCTCTTTCAAGAGGAGCTTGTCTTGATTTCACCCTCTTTTGTTGCCGCCACGCCACAATTGCGATGCGGCTTTTTCTAGACTCTAAAAAAAAGTTTCGCTGGATTGAATATCGGTGACACCAGACTCCCTTTTAGCATTAGTGTAAGCAATTTCATTAACAGCGCGAGGGTTTGTGCGGCAAAGTAATTCTGTTTCCAAAGAGGCTGAGCAGGTACAAAAAGCACAGCTGGTGAAATGAATTCAGGAAGCCTTTTCCTACTCTCGGCTGACAGATGGCAAATCTCCTGTTACCATTTCATTCCTCTTATCATGTTTTCACTTAGGTTCCTCTGACGAATAAACCCGCGACACGTGGGAAACCCGCCGCTCTCCGACAATACAATTCTCCCGCAACCCGTCCTTGTTTCCTGTTCTCATTATTTCAGTAAAATTGCATCTTGTGCCCACAGACATGCACGCGTGTCTCTCCTCTGTTGTGCGGTGCAGTGAAATGTTGGATCAGGCTCAGTAGCCGTGGCAAGCTATCTAAGCTGCTATTAGGCATGCAGTTCACGGCTGGAATGTTCAAACACAATTAGACGGCAGTACACTTTGATTTAAAGAGGACCAATAGACTCGTTGATCCAAAATGGAGGCTCAACATCAAGTCAACAAATCCCTGTCAGAGAAGCCACGAGACATGTCCTTGTCACAGTGACAAAGCCTCGTGTAAGATGTCCCAGTGGGACGTTACTGGCTCCGCCTGCACCAGACAGAACAGATAAAACTTCACATTGTCATGTTTTTCATAAACAGTATTCTAATAAGGATTTGGAATAGATGTAGACTACGGCTGCTGGATGAAAATGATGCAAAATGCCTTTTCAAAAGAGGCTGACTGTAAAAGAAATACCACTTTATTAAGGAGACTGGAGAAGCATTTTAAAATGTGCCACGAATTCCTCTCTGATTCCTCACATAAACAACTGATATTTCTGATATTCACTTTCACAGGTACTGTATACTGAGCATAAGTTAAGAGTGCTTCACTTTTCCTGGCACGCATTATCTATTAAGCCCAAGTGCAGCCTTGAATTTTTTTGTGTCTCCGCTCAGAATATTATTCAATCAAAGCCATCACGTTGACGATATGACGGATGCAAACACGCACGAGCAGCCACAAGGAAGACAACATCGCCTGACACCTCATTTACCATCGCTGGAGCCGGCGCGTACAGCCTCATGCTTTGTTTGTCTTGTCAAAGTTCCTCTACATATTCCGCGTCAAGGTCACGCGCTGCCAGTTGGCTGTTTGTCCCGCTCGTCTCTCGCTATACATCTGCCATAGCCTGCATTTGAACCTCATATCCCCAAGTTCCTCGTGTGCATTGGAGACAATAAAAGAAAAATAGCTCCAATAGGAGCTCCCTGATCATTATTTCAAAAATAGTGAGGCTTTATTCATGCATGCTTATCATTGAAAGCAAAAGGAGGAGGCCTAGACTGCGGCGCTTAGTCTCAGAAGGGGATGAAAACCATTAGAGCAAAGAAACAAAACAAGACAGAAATATCATTGTGGAAGAAACTGGAATGATTTCAGGCAAGTTGGCTTTCACCAGGGCTTTGCTCATCCTGTCTCTGCTAAAGGAATGTTATGTTTATATTCCCCCCTCCCCACAAAAATACATAAATCATGCACATGAAGGCAGCTTAGATTCCTTAAAGAGCAAATGAAGAGAATAATTTAAAGGAATTACACATCTGTGACATTGCCAGAGGTTCCCGGGTTCTGTGTGAACACCTGGAAAGCAAATATTTTGATAAAGTTTCATTAAAATCCCAACAGACAAATCCTCCCGAGCCGTCATCACCCACTCCCTCACCGACCCAAGGCGGTAACCCTCTAATAGGATGGTGTTGACTTTGCACGCCCGGGGCGCATCATATCATATTAATATGCTCTGGACGCGGCATCTCAGAATCAGAACAGGAAGCTTTGTTTGCACATTGATATGAGCTGCGCTCGATTTAATCAAGAGGATAAACAATAAAAAAAAAGTACAATATTCCATATATTACTCCTGCATCTTAAAACCTCTCCCCAGAATTTAATTAATCAGATTAGCCTTCATGGCACTCACACATTTCATACCAATGTGACTTTCACTGTCAATGGCGTGTTATTAAAGTGTTAGAGACACCTTCAAACCTCCTTATTTAAACAGAAAGAGGGTCATTTTGAATTTAAGGACATTAGGACTGAAATGTTGCTCTAAATAAATGATTCATGCTCTTTTAAATCCATCTGGCTAGTGAAGTTTTGCGCAGCCGTTTCTTTGTTTATTTCACCTTCTATTACAAAATTGCGCTTTTATATTTCAATCATTGGCAAAAATCCTATTGAGATGGCTGAAGAAGTGTGACCTCACTCCTCTCCGCTTCACAGCTCAGCGCGGGGAGCTGAAGGCAATGCAAAGAAAAGTTTTCTCTTTGAAAATGATTTAAAAAATGATGGGCTGCAAGAGGACAAGTGATTCAAAGCGTACACATTTATTGCAGTCCGTGTTCCTGTATCTAATGTTGAATTCGATGTTTATAATGTTCAGAAACAGTTGTGCTTCTCAAAACTGTGTCACAATGTTGCTTTATGTGGGGATGTTAGCAGACACGCTTTGCTGCCTGCAGTGAGATGTAGAGAAGACATGACTAACATCCCGGAGCACGCAGCCTGACCCTGACCAGGTCCACTGTAAGGTGGCCACTTAAATGCTTTATAAAGTAGTGGTGCTGGAAACGCTCAGTAGCCTCTGGAGTAGCTGATGTGCGTTTGCCATTGTGTTGCTCCGGAGAAAAACACTTAAGATTCTTTTGTGCGTCTCGAAAGAAACGCTCTGATTTTCTATCACAGATTTGTCACATTTACCGCCTTAAATGTACAGATGTGAAGAGTCATTTGCTGCAGTCCATCATGCGCTTTAGCAGTGAAAGAGTTCAGGAAGGCTTTTCATTTGCTATTTTAATAAGACGTGCGATGTGTTTCCAACATCAGGTAAAATCCATAAAGGATGAGCATGAGGTTCAGCATTATCGGTGATCGCTATGAGACAACAGGAAGAACATCTTCAAGGGGAAACAGCTGAATAGGGTCAAACATGTAACCAACAGATACAGCAATGGAATCTCTCCAGTTCTTTGTATCACAAGTCTTCTTAAATGTGTCACATTCATGTAGTAGCTTATTAAATATGGGCTCATTTGGAAAACAGAAATGTAAACATTGGATAACGCAGATTACAAATGCTTGTTTCATGTTGTTGACATATTAGAGTCAAAGGTTTTTACAGAAGGGATTTTGGATATCTATTTGCATCACATCATAAATCAGAAAATACTATCAGCAGCCATAAAAAAAAATCCATTATCACTACGTTTTTAGGAATAAAATAATATATATATCAGGCTATGAATGATGTATGAACAAAGCCCCCTATAAAAACCATTAGAATATAGATGGGAATAAAATCAGAACGTGTGGTGTATGTAAGTGAAGTGGAGATTGGCTCGGAGTGTAAGAAAAAAAGTCATTTGGGAAAACAGCATTTGAAGATATGTATTGTCAAATGTTATACTTATACTTATACTGTAAGGTGGGGAATAGGGTAAAAAGGAGAACTAATAGATATCACCATAAAACAGCTGCAGTGATTACTTACATTACAGTAAGACAATTAGTTTTAGTTATATGAAATATTATGTTAAAATATGCAAATTAAAAAATCTAAAGACGCATACAAAAATGTGTACGTTTTCTTTCCACACGTCATGAACAGAATCCATAGAAAAAGGCTAAACACAGAATAACGGTGACAATGACTACATTTGAAACAAACCCTGTCAACCCTTTAAGTCAGTGATTTAAATCCTGCAAAAAATATACAATTTCTTAATGTATAATATGTGGAAAATGTTTATAGGTTTTGGCAACGGTGATGCATTCTGTGCAGTCGATCTCTGTCAGTAGCTGACCCCTGTAACATTTATCAATACGCCTATTGTGTGTACGGCTTAATATTGGCCGTCCTCTATGCTGCCTGTTCGAAAAGCCCCGATTTAAAGCTGCGCGGACAAACACCGAGCAACGTTAAGGGCCAGAATGGACTTTAGATACCCGATAATGGGTCACAAGAAAATACCTCAAATGCACATAAACTATTGATTTTGTTTCAAACTTACTGACCAGACTAAATGACTAATTGGCTTATTTAACCAATGGATACTTTAAAGGATGTACAGTGCTTTCTTTCTTCATCTCAAGAGGAAATAATGATCCTTTTGTTCGATTCTGTTTAAGTTACGACTGATGCAGTTCTCCTCGTTAGTCAATGAGGACTGAGACTGTAAGCATTGGAGGAGTGGCACTTTTTTGTGCTTGCTCTGAAATGATGACTATTAGGTCAAAGTAACAACTTTTTAGTTTAGCATCTGTATTGGGTGTACAGGCCTTTTTAGAGTCAATGTAGGTGACCAGAGTTAGCTGGCAGATCACCATTAATGCAAATGATGTCAGTTTAGTTCTGAACCCTTCATTAGAGCCCATCAGCGGTTTATGACCCATATAAACCCACAGACCCGGAGATGCTCTGCCAGGCTGTACTGCAGCCAGATTTACTTCTTGTTTACTTTCGGGGCTTCTTGGTAGTCAGCAGTTGATGCCACGCTACTATAAGTAGGATCACATTGATAAAGACAGCCATAAAACCTCCTGAATCTTTAGGGTCACCATCCTGCCGCATGGTCGAAAATGTGTGTGTCTGGTTTATGTGCAGGTCTTGAGGGTTACGTGGAAAAAAGGAGCTGCACAAAACAGAGCTAAATAGAGTGGTGGAGAGAGGCAAACACAGGTTTATGAAACTAACATGCTTTGCTCAGCAAGATAATCTTCACGGAAACTGATTTTTGAAGCAGGAATGCGGAATTAAAAAGCGAACGTTCGGCTTTAAACCAACTACACCACGGTGGCTTCATATTTAATGAGGCCTCAGCAGACAAAGGCACACACTGGATGCCAGCAACATCCAGTCTACGACCTTCATTGTGTGTCACTGCTGGTTTCTCCCAACTTCCTTCTTTTATTGCGTTTGGCAACGAGGAGACAAACGGTTCGTAAAAAATTGCAACTTGAGATACAGGATTTTGTAGTAGTCGTTTTGTAATGAGAACATGTAAGATTAGTCTCTCTTTTCACACAAGCACACACACAGACACGCTTGAAAACACAGCTCTTGTTTCAGCGCCCGTTTGGCACTGCAGCTACTTCCCTCCCCAGAGAGAGAGCATGTTTGTGGTGGAGGTCTTAATTAGCCAGGACAGGTTATTTAGAAACCTCTCCAGAATGTCACACACACACACCACACAAACACACACACACACACACACACACCAAAAAACATCCCGTATGATATGTCAACTCATTTCAAATATTCTTGACACTCCTCAATATGCGTTGTGAAATATGTCTTCTTATATTCATTGTGTGTCCTTCATGTTTCTTTTATTATATCTCACAGTAATTTCTACCACAATAAGAAGCTAATAAAGGCAGCCTTGTTGTTGAGTTTTCGAGACGGTGTCTTTCTGTGGCCCTTTTGTTCTGAGGTTGGATGTTAGGTCTTCTGTGGAAGACCGCTGGCTTGATTGAACCCATAAATCTGCTCGACAGAAAGGCCCAGTTGCCTGACCCTCTGCTCGGCCCTATAGGTTTAATATAATATAAAGAACTATTTTTGCCCCTGTTGTGTTTTTATTTTTATTTCCGTAAATGACACATTCTCCCTCTGTGCAACAAATGTCACTCTGATGTTTTAAGACTTGTGGCAGTTAGTTGTTGTCGTTTTTTGTTTGAACGATTTTTCGTCTTCCTTTGCTTGGTTGCTATAGTAAGTAACAGAATATCTCATACATCAATCAATAGATATCAATATACATGTGGTGGTGTTTATGCAAGATTAGTACTTGGTGGAGGTCTGAATCCAGGCAAGGCTCTGAGAATTTTGTAAATATTTTGTTAATACTGTGACGCCTGCACTTTCTAAAAGAAAAAAACATTCTGGCACTGTATTTTTATGGAGATCTTGATGTAAATGTGCAGACTTGTGCAGCCTTGGTGGGGATATGTGAGTGCCTTTAGAACTGATTAACAATCATGGAGACTGGCAACAGTGTAGTTGAGAGAATGACAACCGATTTGTTCTTATCCTAAATTAATGAAGTCCTATATATACATATGTACTGTGGCTAACAAGCCTATATGTTCATCTGTCACCGTCCTTCCAGGTCCGTGCCAGCGCCATTGCCCAAGACGCTGACCAGAACTATGACTACGCCTCCAACAGCGTCATCCTCCATCTGGACGCGGGAGACGAGGTTTACATCAAACTGGATGGAGGCAAAGCCCACGGAGGAAACAACAACAAGTACAGCACCTTCTCTGGCTTCATCCTCTACGCAGACTGAGAACAGACGGACACAGGGACAGTCAGGCAGGAAGAGATTGGGGGGTAGGGGGGTGAGTATGTGTTAAAAGCTGGAATGCTCTCTAGTTTTCCTAATTCTCTCCATCATCACGGACACCTCTGCTTCGTATTCATCAGCCTCATCCAGGCTCTGTAGCCGAGTCTGGATGGAAAGCTCCCGAGGACACACCGAGTGGGGCCGGGCGGGAGGAGTGGGCGTGGGGTGGAGGTGGGCTGGTTTTTCTACACTCCTCGCGACAACGCCGACGTATCACAAGCTCCTTCGCTTTCAGTGTCTCTCCTATTCAGCCCTTGCACAGAAATATCAACGACAAACATGAAAACCCTGCAAAAGTGGACGACCTCACCTCCTCTCTCCACAGTGGCAACAGTCGGCTTTACCGTCAGTGGACTCGATTGACTGAAACTCGTGGTGTTGTTCCGTGCAATTTTTCCTTAGAGTGTGTTTTTATTTTGTAGACATGCATAATATTCTACACAAATGAGATTTAAAAAGATATATATATATATATTTGTCCCTTGTGAAGATATCCTGTTTGACTGAGAGAACAGATTCGTTATTTGTGATGCAGCACAGACGTCTAACAGCTGGAAAAGAAATCTATGTGAGTAATTCATGGCAGTGGGTGTTTTTCTTCATCGATGGGTGCAACAAGTCAACTATATAATGTCCATGTGGAGAATTACAATACATTTTGCACTGTACCATACAATGTATCTGAAAAAGGAATCATCCCATATAGATGATATCCTTACCGCGGACCACCTCTCACACACACACACACACACACACACACACACACACACACACACACACACACACACACACACACACACACACACACACACACACACACACACACACACGCACGCACGCACACACACGATGATGTTGCTGCTGTTCGGATTAAAAGTAGAGTTCAAATTGTCTCCTCGATGTTCTAGTTTTATGTAGACGCTCTACTCGCCACATCTTCAGATTCAGACGTAACCTAGTCGAAGAGGTCTTCATTCTCCTGTGCTGCGCTGACCTCTGAGCCTTGTTGCGCTGTATAAAAAGAAAAAAAAAAAAGATGAAGAAGAAGTGTCTTCTGAAGTAGAGGGCGAGGTGGGGGTGAAGTCACAAAGACGGAGACGGAAAGACTCAGAAGTGAGTGAGACGGTGGGGAGGTGGAGGGGGCGTTCAAGCACAGTAACAGTGAGTGGGCGATTTTTTCTGTTTCAGTGTCTCTGAGCCTCACTGGATGTCATCCATTCATTAGCTGCATACTCACTGACACACAGGCATTATGGTAATATTTACTCAACATGGCGGCCTGACAGCTTGCTTGAGAATGAAATTGATTGGGTGAGTGACTTGGTCTATCATGGCTGTGTGTGGGGTTTGTGGGCGAGTGTGTGCACGTGTGAGTACGTATGTGTCCGTGCGTACCAGTGAGCGTCTGCATTTTTAGCATGTGCCGTGCCATCGTTCTTTTTTTTGTTTTTTTTCTCTCAGTGCTACAGCCAATGACAGATATTTTCCTCAGCAGCCAATGAGATTGTGCTCTGTAGGGTGGGGAGCCTCAATAGATATGATGAGAAGAACAAACAGCTTGTAAATGAAATCTATGACATGTTTGTTTATCTTATCTTTTGGAATTGTTGAATACATTTAAATAATAAATGGGATTTTTTGAGTGACTTGTCTCGCGAGAATTCTTGTATCCCAAATACGCTAATTAGAGAAAATGATGTAAAGGATCTCATTTGCTCTGTGAGACTAACTAACTACAGTGCAAACAACAAGCCTGGAAATGTGTTGCTGTTTAAACGAAGAATTTTAACAATGGTCTGTCAGTGCAAACATTAAAAAGAGATTTTATCAGCGAGTCCCTCATCTCTCTTTTCTCTCCAAAAACTAAAGTATATTTAGGGAGATGGGTGTCGAGGGGAAGATGTCTGTGTTTATGCTCCTAAAGGGATCCTGCATGTGGAGCCTCTCTCCATCTGTAAAGGTGCGCTCCGAGATAAAGACCCTCCAACTTTGGCAACGTCCAACCGTGGAGTAAAAAATGCCGTTCTTGAATGCCGATGAGTCCTTAAGGAAAAGCAGCCTATTCCTCAATCGGCGATCACATGGTCTTTTCATAGATTCTCATCAACAGAGGCATGATATACCCGGCGAGGAAGCGTGAGCGGAGGAGAAAAGACAGAGGGGAGGAACGATTGAGCGAGATAGAAGAGAAACGGAATATGGTTTGACAAAGACAGATGGAGACACGAGAGAAAGAGTAGGCCACAGAGAGAAGTAATGGGGAAGGGATAGATAGGGAGGGAGAGCTTAAAGAGAAATTTAAGAAAGACAGACAGAGAGAATGAATGGGGAAGGGATAGATAGGGCGGGAGAGGGTAAAGAGAAATGTAAGAAAGACAGACAGAAGGGGCTGGTGTCGATTTGGAGCGGAGAGGGAGGGAAGGGGGGGTTGGATTGTTTTCAGGGTAGAGTGATTCCCTGTCGGGGCTGTGTGAGGTGTCAGGAGAGATTAGCCGGCATGAAGCTGGAGGTGAAAGCTTGAGATAGCTTGGATTGGACAAGTGTCAAGGACCGGACATTCCTCAGATCTGGCAGGAATGGGATGCGACACTGGCTGTTGTGCTGGTCTACACTACTTTGCTCTCCAGGGAGCCGGTCACCCCTCTCTGTATCATTTCCTCCATTTCCCTCTAGCATATAACAAGCTACTGCACGCTGGTGGGAATGAGAACGTCTCGTTTAATGGCATCTCTAAATCGTTTCCGCAGTCACTTTGAAAACATTATTACTAAAAGCAGCACCACCGCTGAAAAAGAAGCATCTACCAGCTGCGTGTTAGCGTTTGACACCAGGTCAGATTCCGTTTGAAATATTGCTGCTGTACACAAACTTGCACAACGTGGGAAGTGGATGCACTTCAACACAAATGGACTTGAAGCTGTCAGAGCGTCTTGCAAAACACAGATGGCGAAAGAAGTAGAGGAAAATTGATTTCCTGTTCATCTTCGTCTTTTTTCACCCCCCCCAAAAAAAGCATCCGCTTCGTAAAAAGGGGGCAACACGGCTCACGGGAAAAGTGGGTCTTGTATTGTCACAGCTCGGCTCTTAAAATAAAGAATAATTGTGTGTGTGTGTGTGTGTGCGTGTGTGTGTGTGTGTGTGCCAAAAATATCAACAAACCATAACTCTGGAGTGTTGAGAGCAGAGATCTTGCCTGAATGCTGACCCAGTCTCACACAAAGTTCATGAGTTGACATTACTTTTTCATGCAGTACAAACCCCCCTTGGCACCTCAGTGTGGCAAAACTAACCGACTACGGATGCAATGAGGGAAAGAAAAACACATGCCACGAGAAATGCTAATGATGTGGATGACCTAGCAGACAGTCAGGGGTCTGTAGGCATTGAAATGTGGCCACAAACAACTTCACTGAAGAGTTAAAAGGCATTCACGACAAAGGCTGGTGTAATCCAGGGAGAATATTTCACTCATAACTGGACTGAATTGTCTCACAGGTTATTGATTTGCTTCTTTTGTTCTTTAATCTGTGAGTCTGTAACCACTATCCTCCCAAAAAAAACACTCACATCACACTCACATCTGGCTTTTGTCTTCCATGGGAAAGGTTACAGTCGGCATTCAGACAAATGACTCTGCCTCATATTTATCCATTCCATGTGTCCTATGTTCTTCTCAAAACCAGCACACACAGACATCATCAAAACTCATCCACTGTTCCAACAATCACCAGTCAGACTGTTGGAAAGAAACAGCTGTTATATTCTCCTAAACGCTACCAGACGTTTTATGACAGAAGTAATAATTTTCATTGTAAAAGACACTTCATTTGACAAATACAAAATAAAACTTGTCGAACAAACGTCTCTGTTAGTCTTTCACTGTTCCAACCACCACAATATTGTTACTGTTCACTAACACTAACTGTTTTCCTGAATGTTCGTGACGAGGAATGTGACACAGCAGAAAAAAACACAAAGGAGTCCATCACCTATTTAAAAATGTCCAAAAACGCGTTCATTTTTGTGGGAAAATGTCAAACATCATGCCTAAATATTCCCAGCATGATGATGCTCCTTGACATCTTAGCGGGGCCTTCAGTGTTTTTCCTGGTAATGCACCTGGCAGATGTTGAACGTTTGCCACTCAGGAGCAACTGCGGGTGATTTATGAAACCTGCATATCCCCATGAAAGAAAAGTAGGCCCAGTTAAGTGAACTCTACGCCGCTGATGACAGATATATTTTTAGTAAAGTTATTCTAAACGCACCCATGTGTCTTCTCAGATTATGTACAGTTACATCGAGATAGGTGGGAGAACAAATCCCCTGAATGCTGGTCCCTCAATTGTAATGCAATTAAGGTGTTGATTAATGTGATCCTGATGCTTATATATATATAATTCTATTAAGAACGGTTAACGACGAGGTTTCACCTTCTGTTAGAGTCGGAGATTTTGGCTGCCAGCTAAGGTTTCCTGAAGGGTCCCGTCTACAGTGATAACGTTGCCAGCGCCATCCTTTTCTTTCTACGTTCAAGCCTGACCTTTTTCCTCTCACTTTCTTCATTTCACCTTTTTTTCCTTTCCTCCTGCCCTGCCTTTAACCTGGTATGACAAACACAAAGCTTAGAGAAGCAGACAGCTGTTAGTAAACTGGCCCACAGCCTCTTCTTGTGCGCACACACACACACAAAGGCGTAAACGTATACACATAGACACCTCTGCATGATAGCGCAGTCACACATTAGCACTGTCAACCTTGCTCTGTTTGCTCCTGCGATCGCACATGATTCCCTTTGTCAGGTTCGGTCGCGGCTGAAGAAGAAGCCTTTCCCAGTTGTCCCTGGATGGTATGAAGCTGCCAGGCCAGGTGTACTCTGCAGTCACTCCCTGCGCCCGGGGAGCCGGCTGAGCCGAGCGGCCCGGCCTCTTATCTGCAGAGCCTCGGACCGTGTGACACTGTGACCCTCACCTCGCCGCTCCACTGCCTTGTGTACACTCGTCTAACACCGCAACAACATGTTCCACAACAGCATGGAAGTTAACTCACAGAACTTCACACACCTCTGACCCTCATTCCTTTTTTTTTTACTTTTTCTTCTTTGAAAATGTCTGATCCCTCAGACAGGATGCAATGTGGTAATGTATGTTTTCACATCTCCCCCCTCGCAGTGAAAACACCACGGTACCCTCACATGTTGTAGTAGCGCATCTCCAGAGATCTCACTGTAAAGAGAGATAAAAACGCACAAACAAACATCCAACATGCCTTTTTTCCCTTCAGCAGGCTGAGTGCATTAGTGACCTTTTAAAGTGCTGCCTCCCTAGTGCTTTGCACACACCCCAAAGAAGAACAAACTACTAATAGGGCTAAAAAGCTGACACACTTTAAACAAAGATCAAACCATTTCTTGGCTGTGAGGCAGTGCTTGCTACATTAATGGTATTCAATTATGTAGCCAAGACAAACAAACATCTTTGTAGGCCAAATAAGTAAAGGTTTGTGCAGAATGAGGACCCAAAATATGTAAAAATACTGTACTGTTCCATCATTTTGATAATGCTGTAGATGTTTTCCATCACTTAAAACAAAATCCATGTCCTTGCATTCACCCTCTTCACATTTAATTTCTCGTACAAATGACAAATAAAGAACAAGGACTCTGAAGAAACAACAGCGATGCAGATGGAAAGAGATGAGGACGTCGAAAACAGTATAAAACAGATTCAATTTACTGTCGGGTTCAAGGAAAATACAGAGTTGCCGAGTGTATTTCGAAATGGGCAACTTGCAGGAATGGAAGTATTTGTTTTCTTCATCTCCTAGATGACCTTATTGGTGAGAATCGTGGGAGGCGGTAAGCTCGCACCATATGACTCTAATTGCAGCGAATCTGTATGTGTGCGCGCGTTTGTGTGCGGAGTGCAGTCGTGTTTGCGTGAGCGGACATCAGACAGGGCTGCAGGCCCTGCGGCACCGCGGCGAGGTGGATAAGGTCAGAATTGCAGAAGGCAGATGTCAAAGAGGAGATATTACCCTCCACATTACACCCACTCTACCAGGATAGGCCATTATACGGTGCATTTCAGACATTAGCATGCAGATAAAATACATATTGACAAGTAGGAGAAGTAGTCACCTTAGCTGGCCAATTAAGATATCGAGAATAATATGCGAAACCTCTCCGAGACGTCTGAGGGAGACGGTGCAACCAGCATGTATGATATCATGCCAAAGTTGTGATGAAACATAAAAGATGAACAGATTCTTGCATAACTATGAGCAGTGTAAGGAGGAGTAACTCCCCAAATTTAGCTCGGTTTGCTCTCTCCTGCTGCTTCTCGCAGTCTGATGGATGCGTGGCTTGCGAGTCATGCCGCCTTGTGTCACCTGTGCTGCGCTCGCTCCGGGCAGGCAGACAGAGAGAGGGAGAGAGGAGAGAGCCATGGGAGGTCTGGAGGAGGCCAGCGAGGGGGAGAAATAGACATCTGTGATTAACACATACAGACACGTGTCAGTGTGGAGCGTTGGCTGCGAGGCGCGCTGGGAGACGCTCACACACAACCTGCTCCCGACAGCACAAGTTCGCCTAAATAAAGACGCCGATGAAAAGGAGGAGATAAAGTTCACGGTCGCGTCGAAACGCGAGCGCACGCACGAAATGAGTGGAAATGAATGAATATGCGCGTCAGTCTGAAATGAAAGGCATGCATGTAGGAGCCACACGCATGTATGCTCCTCACAGCGCTCTTTGGCGTGTGCTATAACAAGGGATTGTTTGAAGTGTTGCTATGAGATGTGAAAGGACCTCTGGAGACGTGCCAATTGAAGGCGGTTTGGAGGGGATTGGCGTGACACTTCCATTATTCTTTTTGAATACCATATGTTCAGATTATACAGACCCCTCCCCCTCCCCCTCTTTGTGTCTCACTCCCAACAAGTTAATAGCTAAGATCTGGAAAAGTGATGACAAGAAGAAGAAGAAGAAGTCAGATGAGCATCCAGGTTTGTGACGGACCACATTTCGGCATGAAAACAAAATGTCCGGAATAAACAAAACTAAGAACCAAATTGTAACACCCCAGTTGCATAACCCACACTCTAAACCTGAACCTGATTCTGACCTACATGCGAGAGCACACCTGTACACGTGGACGAAGTCGAGCGGTTTGCTCGGTGGCTGTTGCCGTTCCACTCGGCTGGATTCTCAGATGCTGATCACGCGTACGATCGCCGAGGCAACAACAGCCGCTCAAGACGACACCTCCTTAGCTGAATTCATTAACCTGGAGAGTGGCTGGGAATAAGACAACCTTTCAAATCAAGAGACGAGGCAACGGGGCCCTGCAAGGTGAAGGAGACCACAGGGGAGGGCTGAGAGCCAAAGAAACGAAGACCGCAACAATACCGCACACCTGTATCTGGCTTCCAACTTCCAGTGCTGATCCTGATGTAAACTTGAATCGTTAAGAGGACGCTTTGAGGAGTCTCTGAGGAGTTACACAGGCATTAACACACACACTCGCACACACACACACACACACACACACACACACACTTAAGGGAATGGTTCCACGGAGAGATTCAGTGAGCCATCTGCCAAATTAGGCCATGAGCCATGAGCCAACAACTTCACTGTTCTATTCAATTTTCAATTACTGGGCTCCAGGCTTAAGTACAAGGTCTGAACACACACATTTGGACACATACACACATTGATAGAACAGATTTTTTTTTTTTTTTTTCACGCGTGCATCCAAGATGAGATAAGATGAATCATGCAAAGGCGGCTGAGTTGTTCAGAATGTTTCTATAATGGATAAGTTACATGGTACAACTACTTTATAAAAAAAATGAAAAAAAAAAATGCAACACTTGGCATGAAGATGCACAGCAACGCGATGCAACAGCTTAGGTGAGAAATCATCTCCTGAGGGGGGGCAACTCAAATGTCAACATTGATCTGCATGCATACAGTGCACATGAGCATACGGACACACAATCTATTCTGTTCATTAAAGCAACACATAAAGACACCAACGGAGCCGGCAGCAGAGTCGCTCCTGTTGCCAGCGCCAGCTAGGTCCCTTCTAAAATGTCAGACGCGTACATAGCAGGGAGGGTGTGAGGTGATATACGTAACCGACTGAAAATGTCACAGAGTCACTCGTTGCCATGACAGCCAGGAAAGTTTGGCAAGGACTACAGTGCTTCAGCCAAAGGCCAGCTTGATTGCTACAGCTAATTGAGTCTGTGGTTTCGATGATGATATGCATGTGCTATAAAAAGATGCTGGAAAATGTATACTTCTCAGTATTGGCAAAAAAACAGCTACACAAAGAAAATAACACTCCTTCTTGCATCTGATTGTATGAGTTGTCTGCGTCCTGGGGGGGCTGGGGGGTGGATACATGTTTTGGTAAGACAATAACATTCTGACATGTCTTAATTAGACTAACAGTAACAGTAATCATACAGAAAACATGAGTCAGAGACACCAGAATATGAAGGACCAGAGTGTTGCTGAGGATACGGGAGGTTGATTAGAAAGCAACCTGAAGGAAGTGGGCAGATGGACGGAGGTGAAAACTATTTCAGGGACTGAAAACTATTTCTGAGCCCACTCTGAGGCCACAGTTAGATGTAAAGCCTCTTAATGCAGCTTGGTTAGTCAAAACCAAGGTCAGACAAAGTTGCAATATTGAAACTTTAGTAAAGTTCAATGACATCCTATCCATCTATAATACCTCATATGCAGCACGGATATAAATCAATAGGCAAGAAACACTTGACTATTACTTTGTTTGTTTAATAGTTGACTGAGATACACTTTTATGCTGTACTCTCTGGTAATGTATCTATATATAGATATATATGTATTTCTATATATATTCTATATGTATGTATACATTTCTGCTCATTACTGAGAGGAGAGCAACGGGAATCTGTTCCAGGAAAGTCAGTGACATGATTTACAAACAGCAGTGGAAAATCAATAAGACAATAGTCAAGTGTATTTTGGAGGGATTTTGACCAACAACCGAGCCTGAACTTGGCGCATCATAGCAACACCAATCAGGCGAAGGGTCACAATAAATCGATGTACGAACATCAGCGTTGCCTTTGTACTCCAAGTTGGTTTAATTCTAACTGGGAGACGCGTTTGCACTTCGACACCATCTGGTTGGTGAAAGAATGCTCCTCAGACGTCATTCTCTAATGCCAGCAGCTCGACGGCTCAGTGGAAAGCAGTGGGACTTGTGTGTGTGTTATTATTAACTCATGTTCTACAACCCGTATGTGTGAACTCTTACTTTTTACCTCCAACAATTCATTAATGAGAAGAGCTCGGTTCAGTCCTCTCCAGGTTATTATTATTATTACCATGTATCATCTTTACAGAGAGTCATGTTTCTCAGATGTGAGGCCCTAAAGCTGCAAACAGAGGTGATGAATCTTCATTAATGATGTCTTTGACAGTAGTATGCTGTACGCGCCTGGACACAAGCATGTCTGCATAAGGTTACTGCTTTTGCATAATGTTTATAATAATACTAACAAATCTGAAACGTATTTTTCTGTTTGATTGTCAGATATGTAATGTTAGAAGTTTCTCATCTACATTTCTCCATTTCAACAGATCATAAACGTAGCTGTAGACCTTTTTTAAAATCTAAATGTGTTGTTGCTTCTCTGTGATTCGGTTAACATTTACCTGTCTAAGGTGAGTCTGCACAGGCGGCAGTTCAACACTTCGTTCCAGCTAAAGCATGTACTGGAGAGCAGAGAGGCTGCTGTCTGTTAGAAGAACATAGAAGTAAAAGAAATTTTAAATAGCTCCCTCTTCCCTTCACCCTCCCAAACTGGGTGAGTGGGCTATACATTTGTGTCTTTTTGCTAAGAGAAGTGTGAATGTTTGACAGCACATGGGATGAGATTTTCCTCCAGTTTTGTATTTGATTGCAGTCGTAGATGGCAAACTTGCGAGCAGTGAACCAGCACATTAACTCTTGAACCGTTTCACTTACAAACTTATTTTTGCTCTCACTTCCTAAGTGTTAAAGTGAGACGGAGGAAGCAAACATGTTTTCACGCACCGGTTTGGACTACTTTGCTTCGGTAATGTCCTCTTTCAGACTAGTGGAAGGAAAAACATCCAAAAGACACATTTTGGTGTTTATTTTACTGTGCTAAAGAGGCATGAAGTCATAATGCATCATTTGCAGAAATATTTCAGAAAGGTAAATAATACAAGACTTGCAAATGTGCTGACAGAGCTCACAGAGTTTACCTGAGGGGGAACCAGAGGGGGCGGGGCTACACTTCCATGATGCTTCTACAAGTCATCTTTACAGGCCGTTTTCTCAACATGAGTTTTTTTTCCTCTCCTGAAATCTCGACTTCAGTATCATTCACACACACCAAACTTTCCAGGTTCAGTCTCATCTTTACTCTGAAGCTTGTAACTGAGGGGTTTGTTCATGTATTATTCATAGCGCGATTTATCTAACATTCCATTCCTAAAAACATGGGGAAAATTGACTTTCTATGGCTGTTGACAGTATTTTCTGATTTATGGAGTGATACAAAGACATATCCAAAATTCCCTCTGTTAAAAAAAAACATTTCAGTTCATACATCGACAAAAAGAAATCACGGTTTTTACACTGGTTTCATGCAATGTTCAGATTTCTGTTCTGGAAATGTATGTAAACTAGCACACATTTAATAAAAATAATGCTTCCTTTGCGTATTAAACATAACATTTTAGAAAACTTAATGTAGCTTCTCCCCTTGAATCCCACAAATAAACTTGCAGTGTGTAAAAGTCAACAAGTTGGTCACAGGTTTGCTTGTATGCTTCATCACAATGACAGAAAGTCCCGCTGACAAGATGCACCAAAAGCACGTCTATTATCCCTCAAATCCCTCTTGTCATTTACCCGTCATTTGTTATGAGTTGACTCAGTCCAAATGGAATCAATTATGAGGATTTGTTTTCTTTGTTTACTGTCGAGAACGGACAAACGCTTGAAGCCGCTCCCCCCCGGCTACTGCCATCAGCGAGAGAGCGAAGACTGAGTACAAATCCAGAGGTCATGAAAACCCTCACACACAGAAACAAGCAGCCAGATGACTGACATTCTGACGCCGCGCAGTAATTCTGACACAGCGTGGGTCTCGCACGCTTGTGCAACACAATCACCTCCTGATCCGCAAAAGGCCAAGTGTTGACTTTGACAAAGGCCAAATCGCTTCTCACAATCTTCCTGTTCCCCTTTCTTCTCTTTCTGCGTTCACCTTGTTCCCTGTATTACCTAATAGTTTTTCCATCTTTTGTGTGTGCAAATATGCAAATTCACAACGATGTATTGGAAGGCTACAACTAACGATTCCAAATTATTTAACCACTCAATCGATTAATCATTCTATTCATTAAATGTCAGACAATAAATCCAAGAATATAGATATTAAATTCATAATGATGCAAACAAGATAAAAACAGGAACTCTTCATATTTAACAGCAATTTGAGGCGTTTTGCTTAAACGGCATAAATCATGAATCAATTATCAAAATAGTTGATTATTCTTCTGTCATTAATTGATTTGTTAATTGACTTATTGTTGCAGGCTGGTGACGTTAGACTCTAAAATGAATCCGATGTTAATTCCTGTCCACCTAGCTGTGGTAATTTAATTGCAGAGCTGGGCTTTTCCAGTATGAGGAATCTGGTGGCGAGACGAGACGGAAACATGTGTTGGCATCAAAGTCTCCGGGGGATAAATGTCCAGCGTACCTTCAGCTCTCTCTCTCTCTGCCAGGCTTTTACCAGCCAGTGTTTTCTGTCCAGGCCACTGGATTCTTCCAGGATAAAATCCTTTCTCTCTGTCTGTCTCTCCTGGGCTGTTTCTCTGTGGCGCCACAGGGGAACAGTGAGACCAAGAGTGAGCCTCCCAGAGCAAATTATGTACATTTAAATGAAGCGTTTCCTTGAGTCTGCTCAGCTCAGCGCTGAGAAGGAGTTCAGACGGAACGGAGCTGGAACAGGAGGTTGAGAGGATGTGTGTGTGTGTGTGTGTGAGAGAGAGAGATGGAGAGATGGAGAAAAAGAGAGAGAAGTGTATCAGGAATACATACGGTGCTGCCCTGAGTAGGAGTGTAAAACTTGAGTGGACCCCAGGCCCTCGCTTAGCCTTAATAGCTTTCCTGTCCACCTCCTCCTGCTGCATTAGAGTTACATTTCCACTCTGAGGGGACGTTCCTTCTTTTATATATTTATTTATTCTATTTTCTATCCCATGCCCAAATGCACCGCCTTCATCCACGCAGTCACTTCACAGAGGTGGTGCTGCGAGGCTCACTTCAAAAGCCACCTAAACTGTCTAGCAGGGGTTTGGCAGCGATGGAGAGACGAGGAAAGTTCCAGCGACCATCAGTCCGGCACACCTACACACACACACACACACACGTGCACGCACACACACACACACACACACACACACACACACACACACACACACACACACACACACACACACACACACACACACACACACACACACCTGTGGCTTTGTTTCACATTCAGACAATGTATCACGGAGCCTCCGTTGTTTGTCAGGCTGTTCCATTATTTACCTCCTCCCCTTCCCCATCCACCTGGGCCTTCGGATGCCATTTATCATCCCCGGGAAACCTTGCGTCCGCTAGAACTTGAAAACCTGATGAATAAGTAAACTAGTTCCTCCTCACTGCCACACACTTCCTGTCCTTTTCACAGGAACAAAGACAAAGAGCTGGGATGCGGTGCTGGAGACACAGCTCTGAGTGGACTCCTCACAAACTCGGCTCTCGCTCCTCTCCCCCCCCCCCCGCAAAATACTCGGTGACCTCGAAAAGCTTTTCTTTAATTCTCCAAGCCTTTTAACTGCTTTCAGAAGGTTTCCACAAGTCATTAAAGTCATTAAGCTACATGATAAGAAGAACTCGGAAATGGTGGTAAGTCGGCCCCTTGCGAGATTACGCCGCCGCTTGCCTTATCCGCTGCTCTTATAATATCTGTACGCTAGCTTAGTCAACAAGAGCAACCCACCGTCAGCTCCACTCTTCAACACGCCGTTCGCCAGCCTGCCAGGCAGCGCTGTCTAAGCATTCCTGTCCATCCAATGAGCTGGAGTCAGCCAAATACCTGATCTTCTGTTAGTTATTCAATTACTTCACCCAGCTGGCCTCCGCGCCCCGGGGCTGCTGGTGGGGGGGCACAGGGGAAGGTGGGCACGTTGTCCTGTGTGAAGCTGCCGGCCCCCTGCTCCCTGAGGGGGGGGAGACGGAGGCCTCCCACATTAATGGATCTGACTTAGCTCTGATTTAACCAGTGGGAAACACAAGAATCAGTTGTCATGCCATCTCCCTTCCTGCCGCCGACCTGTTTCCTGTGTCTTTTGTCTCGTGGTGAATGTGAGCGTAAATCCCTGCGAGCGCCCGTGTGTGTTTGAAGTAATTGATATTGTGAAAGTATTCCCACGAGGACTGTAAGCTCCCAGCAACTTTTAGAAGTACTAATACCAACAAGGCTCTTAGCTGCAAACATACCCTGGATGAAATATTTGCTGTGTCTGCCAGGAGACCAATCTATTCTCTGCTTTCAGTAAAATACTGTCTATGCGGCAATATCTTATTTGTAGGACGAGACCAGAGTCTCACAGGGACCAATTGAGGCTAGCGCTTACCATCCCTGTGCTTTGTGTGCTAATTACTAGGGTCAGAAAGACTGATGGCTTAACATAGGAGGTTCTAAGATGAGGTTATCACTGTCCGACTCCCTCTCTTCTTCCCTTTTTCTCTCACTACCCCCCTCTTTTGTCTTTATTTCAGGCTTTTCTGCTTCTCCACAGGGTGCTCATGGCTGAGCGGACAACTTCAGCTGACTAGAAATATCGGATCCATGAGCTGCCATGAATGATAAAGCTGACATGAGTGAGTTTCCATATTCCAATGTTTGTGCTCCAGGTAGCACCATTGGGTGTACATGGAGGTCATGTGAAGGATCTGCCTCCTCTCCCCCAACACTTCTGCCCCTTCAGGGTGTTCTTTCTTTCTTTTTCTCTCTCTTTCTCTGTATATATATATATATATATATATATATATATGTTGACAGTGCTTCTTCTCTAGAGACGAGAAAGTTAGCTGTAAAGGTCCAAGCTCAGCGGGAATGACATGTATTGCATGAAGTGACATGTGGCTGCTCATGTGACGTCCCACACTTTAACCGGAGAAGAAATTCACCCGACACGTCACAAATTCAAGTCCTGCAATTACAGCTTCTTTAAACGTATAACCTTCTCTTAACCTTGCCGTGTGTACACGAGAGGGGGGTTAGAGAGGAGATCTTCACACTCCTGATTTCACAGATGTTTCTGTCTCCGCTGTCTAAATGGATTTCACAGTTTGTTTGTCTTTTTGTCTTTGAGAAATCAACTCAGTGTCAGCAAACCTGACACATGTGTAATATGAAGTCTCCCCCTCCACAGAGTGAGAATTTAAAAGCTGAGATATGCAGATTGCCTCCACCAGAACCTGAATGGAGCGTTTACCCTACACGCGTAATAACATATGTATTTTCACTCACCCATGCAGAATAAATGTGACTCAATATTCATCATCTCAAAGAGCACAAACCATTAATGCAATGCACGCCCTCGCCCGCCCTCCGAATAACCTAATTAGTCTTCAAATGAGATGTCGGCTGGTCTCTCATATTGTCTCATTTCACAGAAATCAGGGAGGGAATCCACCGAGACAAGACAGAGAGCACAGCTGCCTTAACGAGACCTCAGCAGCATGACGACCCACAAGAGATCACTCACAATGACATGCACACAGAAAACACACATTCTGATGAACATGCATTCCCCTTGAACAAATGTAATGTAAGCAAACACATAACGTGCAGCTGGCACGCATGTCAACACGCACCCCGCTCGCCCTCAGGCCCTCAATGCCCAGGCTGGGTGGGTGGGTGGGGGTTTCCCAGTCTCCGGAGAAAAGCTAGCACCCTCAGGTGATAATTAGCGCGGTGTTTCAGTAACCTTGCTGAGGCCGGACCACGAGAAACCAGAGAGATATAGTCATAGACATATAGTCATATATGAAGAGTTTGCTGTGGATTATAGAGAAATACAGCAGAGAGGATAAGCCTCGGAGGTGAAAGAGCATTTCATATCAATACAAGAGTCAAACCCAACAGCAGACTGGGCTGTGGGGGCGACTACTTCTCCCAGGGTTAGTCGGATTGACCTCTAATTGCAAATTGTGTTTTAATTGCAAAGTTCAGAATTATTCAGTATTATTGGGGCTACAACTTTTTTGAAAAATCATTAATCAGTCTAAATATATATATTTTGAATAATTCGATTACACAGTTTCACCAGACCCTAAACTGATGTCTGGAAATCGCTTGATTTGTTCAAACCAAGAATAAAAAGAAAAAAGAATATTCAGTCTACAATGACATAAAACAAACAGAACATTTGGGAGCTGGAAACAGGACATGTTTTTTCTTAATACATTCTTTTGTAGTTCATCAAAATTGTCTTATTCTCTCACAAATATGCCCTGGATTTTGTCAAACTGTCTGGAAATCGTCTACAGTCAATCACCTACTTAATAAATGAGTGATGTTGTTGCACCATCAGTGAACCAGTAAGTACAAGTCCAGAGCTGCTGGACAATGGAAACCATCAGAAACCATCATAATCACTCCGGGTCGCCAGCAGCCATCGCTGCGACTGACCGTGTGTGTTGCCAACAACAGCCCGAGTCCCTCAGGGTCACCTCCCCGCTGCACCGCAGAGCCTCGGCTGTTGTGACAGCCCTGCTGCCACGGGAGCATGGATTTCAGCGCAGACCTTGATCTGTGGGTGACTTCAGTCTGTGATCCGATGTGCCAAACACAGACCCTGGCCTGATCAGCAGCAGGATCTCAAGGCAGAGCTTCGGGTCGAGGGGGGAGGGGGGGGCTAGAGTTCAACCGTAACATTGTGATAAAACGCAAGAACGTTCCACCTCCTGACAACTTTCTGACGAGCAAGAATTGAGAATCGCTGAGAATGACTCGATAATAAAAGAGAATGGAACTGCAAGCTCACAAAGAACAACAGGATTACCAATTCAACCCTAAATTACCCTCTCCAATGCCATTCTTCTGTTCTCAGTGAGTCACCCACCCTCATCTTCAGCACACACACACACACACACACACACACACACACACACACACACACACACACACACACACACACACACACACACACACACACACACACACACACACACACACAAATGATCAAACTCTAGTGTTATTGCAGATGTCCCACCCTCCACAGGCGGATAATTACAGTGTTAGTGATGGGGTGAGGCGGAGGGTGGGGTGTGGGACAGGCGGAGGGGGAGGGGGAGTGGGGAGGAGGGGTAAGGGACGGAGTGGAGCAGCACAATGATTCATCACCACGGCACTCAACACACACCCCTCCTCGGCAACACGCCCGCTCCAACACCCCGCCAGCAGTTTGGCAGCGTGCCCGAGAGTGACAAGGTGACACCGGCTCTTTTTTTTTTTTCTTTCCGTGTGCCGCAGCTCCACGCCACTCCAATCAAAACCTCGAGCAGCACCTCTGCTTCACAACAACACGCCAGGCGCTGACTGGCAGGAGGAGAGGCGAACCAGAGCTGCGATCGGACATAAATCATTCACTGGTTGACAACTGCTGCCAAATGTTGATTGCTTTCTGGTTATCCTCAAACCCCTTGTTTCATTGTGATAGCGGCAACATATGTTGAGCATAAAACAAGAATGCATAAATAAAACAGTGTGTTCACGGACTCGGTGGCTCAAGTGAATCCAGTCAGCGTACTGTGATTGAAGCGCACGATGATCCCGTGTGTGCACACCACTTTTACCAGAGGGGCTGCTATCAATAAGGAATAATAAAAAAGTGGGTTGCTTTATGCCCATTGTGTCTGAATCGTGATGTAATCAAGAGCAGACTGCGTTAGTATTCATTACCTCTCATAGCTGCTGTTCAAATAGTCCGACAATGACCATCACAGACAGTTTCAATTTATGTCGGCCTATTCAACAATCAAATCCAAAGTACAGCTCCATTGAAAGGAGATTCGGACCCCATCTCCAATACTTCAAAGTGCAAACACATGGGGCAGCTGGGTATTCATTAACACTCTATATGTGTGGATGCATCCGTTCCTCGGCTCCAGAGCGTCGACAAAGTGGAGGAATTATTATTTAAAAAAAAAAAACATCACCAGAGACAGAAAATTACCGATTGTCTTATTTAATAGATTTTAAGGTGATTTCACTGGCAGGTGTAGTTAATGCATTTTATTGATACCCAAGGTGAAAACTGTGGATCTACAAGAACAATAACAACAACATCAGTGCTGCAATGTGTTTTAAAAACAAGGGTTCCTAATATGACATTCACCATGACTCCCTAATGATTCTCTCTAATGTGTTTCTGAAATGCAGCTATTGACATCAGCACTGTCACTTTACCATGAATTGTTTCAAGGCTGACCTAGTGCTGAACTTAGCTTCTCCATTTGGCCTCTTGACAGCTGTATCCCTCACACGTGCATCACGATAATGGTCAAACAGCCGAGACCACGTCTCATATAAAGAATGATCGCTTATGCTCGGAGGATCATTTTCATAGCCAGACACGGCAGAATTATTCACTTGAATTAGCAGCGCTGCTGTTGAATGGGGCATGTTTCGAGCTCCGCGCGCTAACACAGCACTAAATATTTGACTAACCTCGAGGAAGGCAACAAAAAAAAACAATTTTTTAAAAAACGTGTCGACAATGCAACACCATTTTTTTAAATTCAAATCACAATATACTACAACTTAGATAACCCCGCAGAAGTGTCACTGACATCAGGACCTCGTTTAGAATTGATCCGACCCATGCTCAACCAGAGGGCACCAACCTCAGTTGACAGAATGGATATCGTCAACAAGACAATTTCCCGACTTATGGTGCAATAGCAGATCACTTTCTCCATTTAATAAAAAGGAATAGTCATGGCTCAGACAACACTATATTTGCCCTGGGCTTTCAAACACTGGAGTCTACCATTAACTTCTCAAACGCCACGGACCAAAATGCCTGATGATCAAATCCCCCAACCCGAGCCCGAGCGGATGAAAGCTGTTGAAAAAGGCTCACGCGAGAAGTGGTGCTTACAATCTGTTTGACAGCGCACAATTTACACAATCTGTATGTACATGTATAATGAATGGCAGAGAAGTCAGTGAGCCAAAAAACAAAGCACATTCATGCACACAGGCCTCTAGTAAACACTGCTCATCCTATCGAATCAGAGGCAGGGCACGATGCAGGATATGGTCAAGTTCACTCTCACTGAAAAAAGAATACTATACACACACACACTCACATTGAATAAAAAGTATGCCTGTATAGTGGACATGATTTGAAGTGGGGAATAGAACACAATGGATATACTTTAACACAACAAGTAAACGTTAAATGTTCGGTATAAGTAGAGGAAGAAAAATGTCTTCTGCCTCCGTTGACAACTTCTAACAAATGCAGAGGAGTAAGCCGTTTCTTTGTCTCAACTAAATGGTCTCTTAAATGCTCAAGGACAGTGTGTGTGTGTGTGTGTGTGTGTGTGTGTGTGTGTGTGTGTGTGTGTGTGTGCATACCTTCAGATCTCAAACAGAGCAAACTACTTCATTCCCACCCCGGGATATACAATAACAAAGGGTCAAAGCCTCCCGAAGCTATCCGATACTGCAGCTCCTCCGCCGTAAACGGACACTGCAGTAATGCAGGACAGATTGATTTCTACGTATCCAAGACAAACGGTGTTACCTTGTGGGAGGCATTGTTTTTCTTCAGGCTGATGTTGATTAAAAAGCGTAGAAAGAGAGAGGATCAATTTGCATCTGACAACCCGAAGGTAAGCAGAAAATGATAATGAAGGATTTAATTGAACCCCTGTGCACGGCAGAGGAAATAGATAAATAGTATGGGAAACATTGCTGTACAATATAGAGCTGAAATCAAAGTGCAGTGCATTATTTTTGATAATTAATACACTTGGTCTGCATGTTTATAGCCAGACAGACCCTCGTGAGTGGGCTAAATCATTTAGCATTCTTAAACACACACACACACATACGACAATGCATAGAAAGCCATATCTGTGCAAACAGTGGGAGGTGCTGTAACAGTTTGCCAACAGGAGACATTCACGCTTTGGTGCATCTGGACGGGTGCTAGCTAACGCCCATGACTTCCTATCCCACACGAGAGTCGTGGATGACTTTGCTCGTCATTAGCCATTCACACAAACCACCAGCCCTGCATGTGAGCCCCTGCTCCTCCGTCTCCCACTGAGAAATCCTCCCTCTCGCGTCTAGACTCGCACCTTTATTCTCTCTCCTATCAAACCCACACATCCTGACACAGTACGTGACCACATGAGATGTCATCTGCCGATATACCTCCGTCGTCACAGGCAGCAGGTGCTGATTACTAAGGATGTCACCCATTGTGCCCTGTGATATCGCACAAAGGTCTATGATCACGTCGAGTGCAGGAGCTCACTGTGCGTGCGCAATCCTACTGGGCGAGGAGAAGTTGTGCCACAGAGAGGCCTAATTGGCAACCTGTAAATCAGCTAATATTGCTTGTTCATTGTTTGTCTTTATGACTGCCTGAACAGTGTGCGATGTCAAAACCTATGGATACGTTTCTATAACTTTGTGACATGGAGGAGATGTCACAGCAAAAAGTGGCACAGCTAAAAAAAAATAGTCTCCTCAGGTTGATGGCAGGTTCACTTTGTAAACCAGTTTAAATTTCTACCATTCAAATTCACAGACCCTTTATGACACAAAGTTACTATCTTCCAAAAGATGTGTTTGTTCAGTGATGACTCAACATTTGGTCATGTTAACAGACTAGCGAGCACATACCAGATTTGACAATGACTGCAGAAAATAGCCCGGCCAAATAAAGCTGAATACTATTTTCATGAGGAATGGGTCACCGTTTTTTTCAGGAATGTGAATGACAAATATGTCTCTCATTTCTGGTGCGAGGGTTAGGGTTAGTCAACTATTCATGGGACAGAGAAGCTTCTTAGACAACATCCTCTGTTTACCAAACGGACAAAGAAGGCCAACACAGTGGCGCACATCCTGAAAAAAAAACACAAAAGGCGGGACGTGTTGGGTTGTAATAGAGGCAATGACTGCAGTGGATAAAACTTTATTAAATTACCACAAAAGTAAAACAGAAATGATGTCTGCTCTTGGCCATGTGCAAATTTCCCTTCTCTCTTTATTAAGATCCCTATTAGCTTCTGTCTGTCTTAGACAGTAGCTATTCTTCCACACGAATGTTACATAAGATGGATTACATATATCCATAACATTCATACTCACAACATGACAAAAAATAACACAAACTACACAAGCTCGAGATATGAAATGTCATATCTATAGTGTTTTACACTAATTCCTGTGTAAATAAATATAATTTAAATGTTTTGTGAAAACCTATTTTTTTTTTTACCTGAGATCAAAAAACCTGCTAATAAATTCTATGCCACCATTCCTCGATAGGAGTTCTACAGGGAGGCAACAGAAAGAGCTCACTCTTGTTTTGTATGGGCAGCGAAGAACAATACGAGCTGCTTTGTCTACTGAAATTCATTTCTGATGTATTGGACCAATGAACTGAACAATAATCTAACTGTGACAGCACCAACGCCTGGACTAATTGTTTAATCAACCAGTCTGGCATTGACTTTCTACGGCGCTTTACAGCAGCCATACTTACAACTTTGGGTAGTATTTGTCAAATGAGCTCCCAGAGGTGAAACGGATGGAGACCCCTAGCATAGAGCCTACAATTAATAGGACCTGCGGAAGCTTTGTGTAAAGAGTAAACTTCTTGGTGTTGTTTCCCAGGTCTATTTGGATGGTGGCAGTTAAATGAGCCTAGTCCATCCTAAATCCATACTAGAGTACTTCCTTGTTTTATGAATGGAGAGGTAGAGGAGTTGAAACAACGGTGCTAGTTGTGTTTGACTCACTGGTCCCCACCCCAAAAAATCTCTGTACTTTCAGAAAGTACCCGACCAAAATGTCCCTTCAGCTTAATTGAGACTCTGTGGTCGAAACGCAATGAGTTCCTCAAAACGTTCCCTGAGGAGTTCCTGTGCTCAAAAAGGGGCTGGGCGTAGATTCTCCATGCTTTGTTGGCTGAGTGGACTGAGTCACTGCCTGGTTTGAACAACACACACATTTACCTCACAGACAAATCCACTAATCGTGGGGATTCACCGGAAAGGAACAGACTTGTGTGACTAAACTCGTCAGAGAAAACGAGAAGGCAATTCTAAGGACAATACTGGGACGTTGTTCACAAAGAACCTCATCACGATCCGACACTGACAAGCAGAGAAATGATTCCTGCCTGAACAAATGATGAATCCTTCTTTTCATGCTAGTTGTGTCTTTAACAGCCCAAACATAAAGGACACATGTGACTACAATACATTTCAAACTATAGGGCCGCCCATTAAGTTGGAATCATTTGCAAATGTCTTTTATAGCGCCAACAAATGTCATGCATGAATACATTTTCACCTGGGTTATTGTGAGACATAATGTCATCATCGCATCTGCTCAAAAGTGATTACTGACGCATTTGAATAAAAAGAGGATTGTGTCTGAAAACAACATATTTCAACTTGTTAATGCATGAAGATCAGTGAGTAGAAACGCTGCATCCAGTACAGGTGCTTCTTGGATCCTTCAGGAACCCGGTGCTCATTCTATGATGTGGGCTCATTGCATCGGTGGAATACGCTCTTCCTTCAAAATAATCCAAAATGTATTTATTTTACCAGGAAACAGATCATGAAATTGACCTACGCACTGTGACTGACAAGGGTCTTCACCGGGGTGCATTTCTGCATAATTATGGTGATGACAACTCTGAGCAAGATGTGCAGAGATGTGCTCGAGGAAGAGGCGGTCTGACATGCAAATGAAGGAAATGGTTCAAAAGTAAAAGTGGGATAAAAATAAAGTGGACGGATATCTTTACCAGCAAATGAATATACTAGAGATGTAAAAGCATCTGTAATGGATAAAATTGACTCATTTTATGGACACATCTTTATATTTATTTGTATAATTTCATTTTATGATATCATATAAAATGTTTTCTTTTTCATAGACTGATGTAATATTGCTGCTGAACCTCTTTTATCTGGAGCAACTGGGATTTAATTGGCCTGAATACCTTTTTGTGAAATAAAAACTGCTCTCATGCAAACAGCACTTATCAGTGCAAGATAGACTAACTGTGACAGATCATAGTAACATCCAGGTGCTATTAAACAATGTGTACAATAAACAGCAGGCGTGATGCAAGGAGAAAACGTGCGGCGATAAATATCCTTTAAGCGTGACGAAACTTTGCGAGTGAGAAAGTTGTGTGACACCAGCAGGGGTGTGCTCAGCACCACTGCACATACAGCAGCCAGTAGCCAGTGCAGTGGACTGTGTCAGGAGCCCCAGAACTCTGCAGAGTAGTCTGATGAAGCTATCCATGGCTTCATCTGCTGTCACTGAAGAAAAGTGGGCGGCTGGCTGCTGTCCTTTTATAAGGTCAGCACCCCGAAGGGTTGAAGAGGATCATTGTGACTGTCTGAGCATGTACCTGAGTGGCTATAAGCCCTGTTAGAGGGAGACGCTTGTGAAAAATAGAACATAGAGACCATTATAGGTAGACATTAGATTAGATCATCAGACATTATTATAAATTATAAAGATTTTGACTCTTTTTCTCTCTCTTCAAACTCTCCCACAATACTGTTCTGTGCTCGGGGCGAGTTGATGATTTTGAGGCTTTCACGAGCCAACATTTAGTCAGTTTCCATCGAACTCGGGTGTGGTTGAACCGCTGATGCTACCTGTTTGGGCCAGAGGTAGGCAGCCTCAGGACAAATGACAAATTGAAATGAATCTCAGCTATTGGCAGTCGTACCGATTTTTATTTATGGCGGTTTGAATGATTTCTGCACGCCCACTTCATGCAAAGACCCACCCTACTCTGCCTCTGATTGGCTAGTACACCTCGCTTTCTTCGCAGTTGTTGATGAACAATAAAGGTTTTTTTTAAATGCTGCACATTACGTATGGAATACAATAACAGATCTGTTGGAGAATTAAATGTCGATGCGTCGTAATTATTACATTTAAGTTTACAGGAATGTTCACTAATTCACAATTTTCTTTAAAAATGGCACTTTGACACAGCATGCCAGAGGTGATGGATGTGAACAAACACGTAGGGATAATGGGATGCCTGTGGAGGTATTTGTACATGACGGGTTAACTTGTGTGGGACTGATTTCTGCAGAAGCTTTAATTTGTGCACAGCGATAAACCGAACCAGACTAAATAGATTGAGACTAGCCAAATGGACCATGGCATGTGAAAGCACTTTGAGACTAACTCACGGGTCCAAACCACTGGTGTGCAAACGTCTAATCAGCGATATGTAAACATGACATTTTCTTTTGCAGCCATTGTACTAAAAGTGACTGCACGTGCGTTCTCAGGTGTGGATGAACAGTGACATCGCTCATCACGCTCTCTGCAGTCTTCGTCGAACAGACTTAGCCAAACGCCCCTGCAAAAGCCTCAGCAGCTGATGCCATGCATCTACTCACATCACATCTGTTTTATTAGAAATGCCATTGATTTACTTATGAAGGAAGACAGTGGTTTTGACCGCTGGAAATGAACTGGATATAGTTGAATCCATAAATGAGTCCTGATTTACATATTTTAATTAATAACCTACAATTGAAAAACAAAGAGATGATATTTGGTTCCATCCTCTTATGCTATGTTTTGCAGGCATCAGTTGCTTGTGGATTATGGATTATTGCATTAAGTGTAGAAGATCAAATCTAACAGGAACAGTGGTTCTGACCCCGATATTCTTCCAGTATGAGGCCAGGACCAAAGTATGTACTGATTCACATTGTTGGCCTGACATTGGTTCCAACAATCTGAATATAGTAGTGCTGTGTCGAACCCTATTACTTTCCCTTTCCCATATATGTTGAATAAATTATTTTGTTGTTATATTCAGAGTTATAGCAGATATGAAATCGTTCATCATTCCATCCTCTAGGTTTCATCAAAACAATGTTGATTGTTCTAGAAACAGTCGCTTTTGGAGGAATCTGTAGAGGTCTTAGTCTTGGGGATTATATTCTTCCCTCAGTCTCTTTAATGCCTTATGTATCACAACAGACTGTAACACATTTCCTTACCCATACTAAGCCTTTGTCAGTCAGATTGGGGGGAAATCAAAGGCACATCCCCTCAATTCCCTTGATAGATAACAAAAATAATTGTTAGCTTCCTTCCAAATATTGAAGGACAAGTTCATGAATGGATCTGCTCAGTTCAGGCTTGCACCAGCGCATGAGGGGCTTCAGCTAGGCTGCATAATAATACTCTAGCATGGAAGCCCCATCCCCCCTGTATGCTTTTTTTGTTTTTATACTTAACTTTTGGGCAATTTTCAACTCTTCGATCACGTTATTGTCTACTTAACTTGTAGGAA
The DNA here is from genome assembly GCF_963514095.1 of Eutrigla gurnardus. Lineage (NCBI taxonomy): Eukaryota > Metazoa > Chordata > Actinopteri > Perciformes > Triglidae > Eutrigla > Eutrigla gurnardus. Next base: position 13,721,406 of record NC_139931.1, on the reverse strand, counting down.
AACAACAGGGCAACTCCATAATCAAGTGTACGGATGCTGATGAGGGGATTTCTGCACTGTTTGTCCATTTGCACAGTAAAGTCTTGGCTGAAACGCCTGAGTTCAAATTCCCAAACGCAGAAGCCTCCACACTGACAACCACACAATTCTTACGATTTATTACATTCTGACTTCAAGCAGCATGTTGAGGTTTTTATTCATGAGAGGAGAAAGTATGAAGCACGGCCCCCTCAGTCGAGCAGAGAGACAACAAGAGACAGAAATAGAGGGCCAAGAATGAGGGCCCGTTTTCATTTTAATCAGTCAGCTTGTTGATTCAGTTGACTCTCAGCACTCTACAAACAAAACCAAATGGCAGCTCCTGGCACTGGCTGAGGCACAGAGACTTTGGGCAGAATGATGAGAGATGAAGCATACAGAGAGGGAGTTTGGGAAATCAAGGTTTCATTAAGCTGGCCAAACACAGTAAAACTCCAGAGGTGATCAGGCACTCCGATGGAGAAGAGAGGAGACTAGACGTTTCTCGTCTTTGAACCCTACAGCATCTGCAACAATGGCTGAACGCACTGCAGGACTGAAAGGACCAGACACAGCAGGCGGGAAGCAAAGTGGTTTATTACCCCGAATGAAGAACTCAGATAAGGCAGGTTAGTCAATGTCTATTTGAATTGGTCCATATGGTCAATAAGAGGGGCGTGACGGATCTATGAATGGCATGTTTAGAGTCGTAATGAAGATAAATGGACTACTTCAAACCTACTCATGTCTGATAACCTCCAGTATTGATAACGGCTTCATTATCCCTCCGCAGTTTAAACAAAGCCACAGGTTCTTCTTTACATGTGCACGTGCTGAACTGCAGGCTGATGAAGTTCACGGCGTAGACGGCCCAGAGGGGCGTCTGCGTCAGTCACCACGCCGTGCTCTACGGAGCGTCGGGGTCATGCAACTGGGCTGTTCGACTACATGTTAAACAATTAGGGGGGAAAGCTGCCTTTGCACCCGAGCTTAATTGGGAAAACGTCAAGCTCCCTAGCTGAGTGTAGCCTGACATATTACCCAGATTACTGTCTCACTTGAAGGCTTTCTCATTACCTAAGACAAGTCTCCCCGTCTCTTTACCCCTGTCTCTCACCCTGCTTCTCTATCTTTGCCTCTTTCAACTCTCTCAGTCCTCCACTTGGAGATCACTCTTTGCTTCTCCATGTCAGAACTGCTCTTTTATATTCCTGAGCAGGAAAGATAGCAAACTGGAGAAATGCATCCATACCATTCCTAGCCCCATGATACCTTGGGTAAATTCACGGGTGAATCCAAACTGGCCATTGTGTTTGAATTAGCGGCATGCAAATTATGTCTTGGAATGATTTGGGAGCATAGCCTGTCCCACATTAAAGGGAATGTTCAACATTTTTGGAAATGTGCTTTTTCGTTGAGAGTTAGACGTCATATATAATGTCTGTACGCTAAATATGAAGCAGCCTGCTAGCTGGAAACAGGAGGAAACAGCTGGCCTGGCTCAGTCCAAAGGGAACAAGCTCCACCTGCTAGAAGCCCACTTATATCTCATTTGTTTACTCAGCGTAGTAGCATTAAGTGTTTGATGGGGAAGGAAGTGCATTTGCTCAAGGATGCACACAATTAGAGTTCTGGCAAACGAGATAATAAAAGAAATTTGGATTTATTCTCTGCATGGACGTTCCTTAATGTTTTGCAAAGGGTTAAACCTAAGGCCGTACACTCAACATCACATCCTTACAGGGTCAGTAGTACACAGCTGTCTTTAATCAAACGCATGATCCAAGAGACATACTTGGACAATAACACAAACCGCCTCATGATAATTTGATTCTCATACACATTTCATCATTTTCGCAAAACAACAAACAAGCTCTGTGCTGTAGCAGCCGTGGGTTAATATACAGTACAATGGTCTATTCTATCAAAAGCCCGATCTCACCCTAACCACACAGTGCTGCTATCAAAAGCGATGTCGTGCCACGATAAGCTTTTTTAGACTTTGAACTCCTTGATAAGCAACACAGCGCAGTCTCTGAAGTCTGATCGCCATTTATGTAAAAGAGTGCAACATAAAAAGGATCGCAGGGACAGCTGCATCAAATCCGTGCTGATGGAGATCAGGCTAAAAGTGCAGATACTCCTCTGATTAGATATCGTAACATATCCTGCCAGCTGTTTTCACCCAACTCTCGCAATACGTCTGACACTGTCATTAAATAATAATCGACATGTTGTGCAGAAACACATGGTGCGTGCAAAAAAAAAAGGTGTTGATTAAAGGCAGCGCAGCTTACAGCTGAATGTCATGCTGCTCAAGCTGTTTCAAAACGTCTATTATCAGTGTTCGAAGCCTTGATCACTTCAGGCTGAGGACAAATAACTTCACCAGGGACACGGTCCACAAAACAGAGATGATACTTACTCAGTACATCTACATCTGGACTTGTTATAATGATATCCTGGTAACTGTTGGTCAAATTCAGTAAAAATAATGGTTGTTCGCTGTGTTAGCGCCATTAGCTGCAAACCGCCGGTTGTTTCCACGGTGAGAGCGGTCTGCAAATATCAAAGTTAGCACCTTTAATCATATGAGGATAATTCCCACATCATTTCATCATGAATATTACATTGGTCATACTTATCGCAGCATTCCCTCATCAAATGAAACTACCATTTAATAAATCCGCCTTAGGCTACAACTGCACTCACTTAGTTAACTCTCAGCCGTCTAAAGCAACTTTTTACTGACGTGACACTTTGAGGGGAGGAAAGGATAGGAAAGGCTGGAGGCTGAGGCACAGACAGACAGTTGACGGACACTCCTCGACCCCTCAGGGGACTCGGTGCATTCGTCTACTTCAGCTGGTTCTACAAGTCATTGCTTTTAAATCTTGAATTCAAACCCAGTGTGGTTTCATGCAATCATATCAGGAGCATCAACCTATTGCTTTCACACACATTGGTCATCATGAGCTTGGGAAACACGAAGCATCCAGAAGTATATGGTCATAAATATGTATCCTTTGCCTTTATTTTATTGTGAAAATGTTGCATCTCTCATTGTAATGAGACACAACGTGCCTCTCACCGAGTTATAAAGTCAAAACTAAAACTCCTCCTTTATGAATACTGAACCGTGAATAAGAAATGAGCCCACGGGAATCGAAAGAGGTGGACACATACAGATTTTCTCTGGACTAACTGGCTGAGGGGATAGAAAATGCCTCCCTGCTGTGTGCATTTTATGCATGAAGAGTGAGACCATGCAGTCAAAGACTTAATCCAATATTAATAAATTGGTGCAATAATGCATTAACTAAAACAGAACATAAGACAATTCTTATCTGAAGAATTCCTCTGGGATGTGCTGATTCAGTCAGGGAGAACATCATATCACTGCAAAGTTCAAATATAAAAATACCACATTTATTAGTGTCCTGTGAAGATGTATTCTCTCTGTGACAGACGGGTTTGATATACATATAGATAGTTGAACACACAGCTGTGACTGCATTAAAATATCACTGTGCCAATTACTCACCTATTGTTTGAAAATGTCTTGCTGTTTTTGATTCTCTGGGTGGGCTAAGTGTGGATAAGTGGTTGGAAGAGACGGACAGGAGGTGGAAGATATAAAAAAGGAGACAGTTGAAAGGTGGCAAAGTCAAGAAAAGATTCAACCTGTGACCTGTTCATCCGCGTGGATGAGAGAACAGTCGGCAGTATGCTACGCTGCCATTCAGTGATGCACAAAATACTATAAATGCAACATTTTGTTTTGTCTGTACAGCGTATGACGGGGGATGTGGTCTAAAAGGGATAAACAGGTTTTTATATATATCTTTTGTTCATCTCGACTTTAAGCAGCTCGTTTTCCAAAAGTTGATTGCTCCTTTATCGGTAATCAAAAGTCCATTTCCATGTTGCATTCAGCTGAACTGGTGCTGCAGCAGAGGTAAAATAAAAGAACGCAGCGCTGAATTCCTCATTTAGCTCAAACATGGAATTAGCGGCATGACCTCTGCACTGCCAATTAGTGAACGTTTCAAAACTCAGCCTGAAAAATCCAACGGTGTCAGACCACTTAATGTCTTCCACGGTTGGCTCATTGCACACAGTATGTATTCATCAAGTCTGAAAAGGAGCAGTTCTATACGCTTGCATAGTCTACAAATGCATTTTAATACATCAGCAGATTACAGTTACGTTCCCTAAATAGTGACATTTGTGGCCTCCTAACTTCCCTAGAACAGAGAGTACTTAGAGCAGATGGAATATACGCCCTGAATAAATGTCAACCTCTGAACATTTTCTTGGCATTACCCACTGACCCATAGAGAAGCCCCTTGCCCAAACATTTCCCTGTAATGCAGCATTGCTGTGCCTTTCGCAGGAGCTGCCTTTAGAGAGTGGGACTGTTAACATGCTGGAATGAACATCAAATTCCTTTTAGGCAACTAAAAACCGGCAATGGTGCCATGAAGTCCTGTCCTTTTTTTAATGACTGTCTGAATCTATTGCGAAGTACTACTTTCACAGGGAATAAATGGTGAGTAAAGCGAACCCGGTGTTGAAAATAGTTCAACACAGAGCTGAGATCATTCTCCTGCAGAGCTTCTTCACGCATGTGTGTGAAGGACTTTGGTTAATGAGTTTAGTAAGGGGTTTAAAACGTGTATCCTCCTCCAACAGAAAGGGCAAGTCTGGGCCTAGCATCTGTAATCTGCCACGATATCCAAGCAGCACCTTATGGCTTCGGTTATGTACATTCACCAATTAAGAAGTTCCCGCATAAGACAGAGGAAGCCTGCAACATTTCTCCTACGCCTTATCTTCTTGTCGTTGGAGTGGCAGATTGGCACAGTTACTCGAAGCAGCAGGTTTGCAAGTTGGCTTAATTAATATGTGGAAATGGCTGTGGCGGGTAAGGAGGGATTTACACAAGCACACGCTCCTCCTCAGCCAATAACCCCTCTTTACTTTGACAGCCAGCCAAGAACAAACACATTATGGTTTGTAGTCTATGTGAAATGATATTTTCCTCATGAATATCAGAGCTCTGAGATGTCCACGTAGCTGCTTTTAATGCACCACCAGGCGTCCCTAGCAGTGATAATATATAACATAACGTTTAAGCATGTAAATGATTCCTAAATGTCTTCAGAAAGATGTTTCCACTGGTTTCTACCACAAGCTCGTTTTAGCTCAATCTCCAAGGCAACAAAAGACAGCAGCAACAGCAGTGTTTTCACTGGTTACCGCCAGGGTCAGTCTGAGCATAGAAATAGTAATGGGAAATCAGAACGTGTGCAGTGTTCACTTATCTATCATCAGGCAGCTGGGACTGAAATCTATTACTGTGGCTTGCTCGCGAACAGCGAGGATGAATTTCATCACTGCAACTGAGCAGGATAATGTGGGTGCTTGACAAGCAAGTACAGCAACCGATAATCAAAGTGAAGCCGCAGACTGCAGACTGACATCGTTGTAAATATAGCCAATGTGTAGGTGGTCAAAACCGTTTGCAAATGAATAGCGCAGACATGACCCAGGAGAGTCTCAGAAACCCCGGTGAGGCCGCTGGAGCATGAGACATGGTAATGTGGCGGGTTCTCCTGTCACCGGGCGTACTGTAGGGGGCGTGAGCGAACATCACCATGAAGTGTCACCGGAAAAAGAAGGAAAAACAGGAAACAAAGCTGATAACAAACAGAGAACTTTGTTGGTGGGATCCCCTTGTGGGCAATGGCACCACTCAACCATTTAATTGGATGGGACTGACATTTGCAGAGCAGGGTGTCGTAGCGTTTGTGTCAGCGCCGAGACACAACTTGCTGCCGTACGCATGCATCACGCTCCGTTGAGTCAGGAGGGGCTTTTCTTTTCTTCCTTTTTTTCTCCCAAGGAAATAAAACTCGCAGTCACAATCGTCAAACACACGCGCTCATATGTTTCAGTTAATGGGCGACTTGCGGGGACGCCGAGGAGCGGCTCGGGAAAAAATCAATAAGGGCGATCAATGGGCCTACACATTTTCATCCGCCGACGTTGGAGGACATGCTTGACTACTTCACCCAAATGTTACAAGGCCACTTAATGACGTAAAATAGATATTTAAGAGCCCTAGACTTATCAGCTGCATTATTCTGTAATTACTGTAGAATTACTGTAGAGAGGGAGGGAATGGAGAAATGGAAACAACCTTCTACAAAATGCTCCAAGATGGGATTTGGTTCTATAATTTAAAAAGATTCAGACGCTCCGAATATCACTGATGTTTAACCAAGAGAAACAAAATGACAGGTTTCATTTCTTGACAATCGCAAGAAAACTACAGCTGATGGTCAGAAGAAAAGCTGGTGATAGAAAGTTACCAAAACAAGCAAAATGACATTAATTATCAAGAACCCTCACTATGCCTTGATTCGGTGTTACGTTCTGAAGTAGCTCTCTTTGTCTTTGTCTCCGTGAGACAAAAGTGTATACTTGATGTACGACTTCCTGTCAAAATGTGTAAACAGATCATTAAAGGATGACAGGAGTGCCATCCAACACTGTCAAAATAGCACGCAGCACAATTTAGGCCAGACGTAACACAAACCTGCTGTTGTATAAAGGCATTTCAATATAAGAGATCACGTTAAATCAAATCATATTCATAAGCTACCTTCCTCGTCTTTTTATCTCAAGATAATCGGCATTTTTTTAGCAGATTAAGTTTTAAAGTAACGAATAATCATGAACTCATTATGATTGAAGCAGCTGGTCAAGTTAATTCCAAGAAACAACTCCCTCATGACTTTTTCTCTTCTAACCTCCTCTCAAGGAAATAACCAAACAAATAGAGAGAAACTGATCCATATATCCACATATGGCTGGAATGTCACATTCAGGTCCCCCTCAGGATCAACTCCATAGTGACCTCATGAGTTTCAGCAATAACTTTTGTTTTTTAACATCCTGTCTGCAGCTATCATTTTTCCTCTCACCTGCAGTGCTATTTATTAATCTTTTGGATGAATCTGCTGTATCTTGGATTTCTTGCAACCTGTGAAGGAAGTGAACATATTTGAGGAACGACAGGTGGATCCATCTGGTTTCTGGTCTGAAATTAGCTTCCATAATATAACTTAACAGCTAAGTGTTACAGTAAAGTAGTTAATTGCATACGGCGGTAGTGAGGCTGCCATAAGAAAGCCGTGTCTCATCACTACTGGTCTATTTCACTCTAAACAGGACCATCATTTACTAAATGAACATCCTGCTGTATTAAAGAAGACCCCAAACTCCTCACTTGGGACCCCTTTGCACCTTTACATTGTAGCTAATAGATGGTCAGTTTCCCCAAAAAGTTTGGAAAAAGTTCAATTGCTGATTATTCAAAAAGATATTGACAATAAAACATACAGTATTTATACATTATAGCTTTGTGAAGATGTGTTTGAATTCATGTTGATAAATTCCTTTCCAGGTTTTGAAAGGAAGCCTATCAGTTTGAAGATCTGATGGTCATAAAAAACATATTAATCACCAAAAGGAGATACATGGTTTTCATTCCAGCCTTGCTATCATGAGAAACATGCAGGTTTGCATGTATATGTCTTTCCGAGAGTGTGTGTTTGTATCTGCTTGACTGTCTCAGGCTGTGTGATTACATAAAGTCTGCACGCCAGCTGTAACCGACATCGCTTTATACCCGGATCTAATAAAGCCGAGCTCATAGGCTCAGTGTGTTTCCTCTAGCATGCAGTGTACCAGGGTGTGTATAATACCTTCTGTACAAGCACCAAATGCCCACATCACCTCAACTCAACTTCCCAACTCTGGAGAGATAGCCTTGTTCACAGGGGAGGCAGCAACACAATACGCTCACTTCCACTGTACAACCCGGGCCTGCATTTTACATGAAAGTGGACATGAAATGTTGCTTCAAAGCAGTCGGGAAATGTTCATTTTATTTTACTGGACTAGAAGTAGTCTATTTAGAGATATGTGCAACAGGATTTCTGCTGTTAACCCCATTAAATCAAGGACTTTTTAAAATAAAACATGGGATGCAATCAAGACCTGAATATTAGGGAATATTAGTTCATTATTGAGTAAATTATTTGAATGACATTTATGTCAGACTTTAATCAGCTGTACATAACAATAATTCCTTATATAATTATTAAAGAAATCTGACTTGTACCAGAAAAATGACAGACAATTGTTCAATACGTTAATTTAAGCATTTGCCAAAATTGACACTTGTCCATTATGAGTTGATGAGCTTCCTCGCTACTGTGATAGTGTTGGCTCCAGGTCTGATCAAACACAGGAACTACATTGCCTGATTGAATCCCTTAAATGGCCATACAAACAAACTTAAATGCTAATATTGTAATTGTAATAGTGCTCAGATATGCCTTTAGATATGAAGATACAAATCCAGTCCCGCTCCTCAACATACTCACATACTCATACAACATATAAGCAGGTGCGGGTGATCCTATTGAGGGATGACAGACAGGCTGCACCCTCCAAACAACCAGTCCCACGTCAAAGCAGCTCTCGTTTTATTGTATGTAATGAAGCATAACCTGTAGTGTAACCGACTGAGCAGGGCACAGTGTTGAGAAAGGCCGAGGCTGGTAGAGTTGACGGTGTGCACACTACTCAACACAAACAGGACAACCACCATACAGAGAAACACATTCGTCCCTCGGCGGCGACAGAGAAACCCAGAGGGAATATTTACTATTATTTGGTTATTGTAAGCAAACAGGCAGAGTGGAAGAGATGTCTGTGATTTATAAATAAAGATGTGGACTTTCTCCCTTCCTAAAAGGAGGGCCATAGGACGGACAGGGAAAAGAATGTAGGCGAGAGAGTGAGAGGGAGGGAGGGAGGGAGGGAGGGAGGGAGAGCGCTACAAACGTTTATCCCTTGGTAAACATGGAGTTTCACTCAGCTCACACATGTGGAACTGCCTCACCGGACAGTCGGACGCACTGATGGAGATAAACCAAAGTGACATCACGGCTACATTTGCGACAGCTCGACACTCTCGTCCCCTCGCTGTCTTTCCCCCGTCTCCTTCCTCTCAAGGGCACCTTGCCACTGTGAATCCAGACGTGGCTATTGTTCCCCCTCTCACCTCCCCGCTCGCCCCATGCCTTGTTGCCTCTCCACTGATTATCAATGCAACACCTCTAATAACATCCATCAGCCCGCCACTTCGCCGCCCTCTCACACCCACTTCATTTACACGGGGAGTGAGAATCAAAGGCGGCGAGTAATTTGGGATGAAAAGAAGACGGATGCGCTCCGGTGTGAATAAGGTGCTCGAGAGCTCTGCAGACAGTAGGTGGAGAGGAGAGGTCCTTTGGGTGAGGGGCTTGTTAGAGCCTTCCGTCATCTCCATCTTCATTTAGAAAACATTACCTTAAAAGGGTGGTGTTGTTAACTCAACTGGCAATTACCAGCGCCAGTTATCAACAGCACGAAACAGATGTGTGACAATCTATTAGCATCTTACTATCAGAAAATCCTTATCTGGACAACAACGCTGTCTTTGTGATAAAACGCCACAGGGGGAATGTTGGAAATGTTTCTGGGAATTATGCCTCAGTTCTAATTAAAAAAAAAAAAAAATGGTTCCAGCAGTTTCTCAGCACAGAGACCAAGGATCCCAGAAATGACATGATGGCTCAGCGTCACACTTTGTACGACTCTTTTTAACACAGGATGGCAAGCTGTGAGAACCACTGACGAAGTCTCCTCCTACTGCCATCAGCATTCAAAAAAAAAAGGGAAAAAAAAGGATTCACCACTGTGGCAACTAATCTGTCTTATTGTCAGTGTGAACACATCAGCGCACACTGATAAACATGCAGTGACAGCTATCAAGGAATGTTTGAATATATGCACCGTTTCTCCTTTCAAAAATAAGCATCCCATTGTTCCACAGCCTAATGTCCTCATATATAATATATATAACAGTACGTCTGGCTTCAAACATAAACTAGATAAAATAGGTGACAGGAATTCTTTGGTCTCCGAGCCTGCAGACAATTCACAATGAGCCATTGTTGTACAGTATGAGCTGGAAGCACCGGCAAAAGGTGCCGAGTAACACAGCTGACATCAAGGCTGGGAATATATGTGGGGGTTTTTGTTGCTTTTTCTGCTTCACAATGCTCCACTTCAGTGTATGCATGTATACCGGCCGTGTAGACGCTCAAGTGCAGATAAATAATACACTCCTGGAAGTGAAGGTTATCATAAATAGAGCGACTACGGTTGTTAGGGCTGGTCTTGTGGTGAAAAGTGCATCCCCCACAAGGCCCTGTGACATGGACAACTGCTGAAGGGCTGTCCCCAACCATCACGTCTTCCTGTAAAAGGTCCGGACTGGGGAACTGAATAACACAAAGGGCAACAGCCTAAAAATAATTACCAAGCCTGTGGAGATTCCCCACTAAATATAGTAGGCATGAATAATCACCACAGAGGGTTCGGATGACACGGAAATGCGATTTGAAGGGGAAACAAATATAACAAATATCCAAATCCGATTTGTTTTTAATGTGTTGTCTCACAGTGTCTGTTCTCCAATCAGGCAATATCCTCTTCTTCATTACAAACATTGTTTCCAAGCCTCTCAAGCGCTGTGGGAAAATAGTCAGAACCTATTGTATCATTGCAGCCTCCCGTGGGCCACTCTCTACCTCCATGTCTCACACACACACACACACACACACACACACACACACACACACACACACACACACACACACACACACACACACACACACACACACACACACACACACACACAGTATATCCCTCCTTATAACCTACCCTCCTGTGTTTGCCCGTGGACACTTATCATCGATGCACACAACATCGTTTCCTGCATCCCCATCGATCCCCGTTATTGAAACAAGCCTCATTTGCAGTCTCCTTCTTGACATTTCTTCCTCTCCTGTCTCTTTCTTTTCCAAACTCTGACAGGCTGTGCAGATTTTGGCAGTTTGCTGTTCGCCCCTAATCCTGCGCCAGACTTTCCTCCTTCACAAATATACAAGGATTTCAGAGAAAATGCAGTCAGAAATCAGATGGCCACGAAGACTTTTCAGCTTGTGATATGCATTTTTTAATTGTAAATATATATATATATATATATATCTTACTGAATATGTAAACAAGAACAAGGTGTCCTGATGGTGAAGAATAAGGAAAAAGCCAAGCCCTTAGAGTGGGGATGCATCAATGTCGGCCCGATGCTGAGCTCAGTATACTGGTAAAATAGTGAAAGTGGAGTAAATGTTCATCAGGAGCTTCTGTACAGTTTCTCATGAAATTAATGCTTCAGTTTCTCAAGAAGCGAGTAGAGTTCAGGGTTTTGTATACCGGCGGCTGAATAGGAGGTTTGCCTGAAAGTTAGCTACGACTCTGGAACAGTGAGAAGTCTATTACACAAGTGTTAAAACAAGGTCATCCATACCCTAGAAGAGGGCTATTTCATTACTCATTCAAATGGCCCAGATAAAACCAGGGAATGTAGATGGTCTGGACATTTCAGCATATTATTTAAAACCCTTTTTTTTAGCTTTTGGTCATTTTCATTTTAAACACATGGAAATTAGTGTATTTAAAAAATATCCACATTCAATGTTTCACTTTGAACCGAGAAGCCTGGCTGCTGTCTCAGACTGCCTCAAAGACATAAACCACTGGATGGCCCAACACTTTCGACAACTAAACACTTCTAAATCCAAAATAATACTGTTCAATCCCAACACCATCACCAGCCCCATCAGCCTCCGTCCACTATCCGCTAACCTCAACCCCACTGCCAGAAATGTATCATCTTTGATTCAGACTTCACATCCCACATATTAATACAGTTGTTCAGTCCTCAAATTAATTCACGCCCTCATATTTTCCCGTCTAGATTAATTTACCCTCTTTTAAATGGCATCAACCATAAATCCCTCTCGGGCCTCCAGCTGGTCCAGAACTCAGCAGCCAGGCTTCTCACCGCTTTTAACAGATGACATCACATCACTCCAATGTTAGCCTCACTTCACGGCTTCCCTGTTCGTGTTAGAATTGATTTTAAGATTTCACTGATCACTTTTAAGGTTTGTCAGGGTCTAGCCCCGGTCTTTATCTTAGAAATGCTGACCCCATACGAGCCTGTTTCCAGCCGTAGATACTCGGTCGGGGCCCTTCTAGGTGACCGTGCCTTCTCCACCGGGGCTTCTCGGCTTTGGAACAACTTGCCCGAGGGGATTGCTAAATCAGTCTTCTTTTTCATTTCTAACTTATTCTTATTTATTTTATTCATATTTTATTGTCTTTCTCCCGTCTTTTTACCTTATCTTACCAACTCTACCTATCGTTTCTGCTACTCTGTTGATGTGTATTTTTGTATGATTATCTACCTGTATGTGCCTTGTTTTGCTGTCAAAAGCACTTTGTAATTTGCCGTTTTAAAGGGGCTATATAAATAAAGTTATTATTATTATTACAAACTATGATGAATTAGCCCACGAGGACAGAGTATAGGGTACATAAGCGTATTCAAAAAGATAATCTTGGTTAATAATCCATACAGTAATATTAATAGATGGTTGCAGCATGTATATTTCAACAGGAGATGCAGAACAAAAAGGTAGATGGTGCGTTTCCCTAAATGGAGAGAATCCGGGCTGCACAAGAATAAATTCAAAAGGAGAAATATCTCCCTTTTTTAAACCTTAAATGCAGCACCATGGATTCTTTAAAAGGAGGAGCAATGGAGGAAGCTCTAATCTGCAAGCGGACACACATTGTCTAACATCCATAAGTCCTACCGCCACATACTTCCTCTGAGGATAAACGTTTTTTTTCTTCTTCCTCCTATTTTTTTTGTTGCACAACTCCACAGCTGAGATTCCATACCCACAGACGCAAAACAGCAATGTCCTCCTCTTTCCTCTTCCTCCTTTCCTTCACTCTAATCCAGAAGATGCATATTCAGCCAGAGGAAACTAAAGGGCAGAAGAAGAGCGACGAAGAGAGAGTGAGAGAGGAAGAGTTTGTGGGAGAGAAAGAGAGTGAGCGGGTCCTGCATCTCAAGCCCTCCAGAGATCAATTGTACAAACTTCTCCATGAGTGCTCTCCCTCGCCCCTGTACACTCTGAACTAGCCAAATCAATGCCCAGGCATGTGTGTGTGTGTGTGTGTGTGTGTGTGTGTGTGTGTGTGTGTGTGTGTGTGTGTGTGTGTGTGTGTGTGTGTGTGTGTGTGTGTGTGTGTTATTTAGACAGAAAGGAAAGCAGGGGAGGACAATTCCAAGGGTGCAAGAGAAGGAGAGCGAGAGAGAAAATGGAGGGAAAAGGAGAGGCAGCAGTAAACGATAAGAAATTCCTCAGATCAGATATTCTTAAATGTCACCGAGCTGAAGTGTCTCTCCATGGTGTTGTGTGGAATATAAAGGCATCTTGGCAGTGGGGACGGAAGCCACACACACACACACACACACTTCCCATCATGTGTCCTCTGGTTCCAATGATTACGTCCCAGTTAAGGAAAATGCTTTGTGAAACCAAACCAACAAGTTCCTACATGGAGCCTCAAGCTGCATTAACATTTAAACACATCCATCACATACCTCCCACCACTGTACTGTTACTGTAACGCCGTCCGTATCCTTACAACACCATCATCTTTAGTGATTTATGTCTTATGAGTTAGTCATGATGATGGGGCTAGTTCTTTCAGCCTCTTAAATATAAATATTCTCAGAAGGAGATAAGGCCGCAGACTAGTTTCATGTCTGGTTGGTGGATCTGTAAGTCATTTTTTTTATTGTTTTTAAACAAATACTGGTAGAAAAGGAATATGAGCGATGCAAACATTGCAGCTTTCTTTGAGATTTTTACAACTTTTTTCACTGAAGAAACAGACGATAGAGCGGAGTGTCTCCTTTATTAAGGCCCCTCACACTGCGTCTTAGTGGGAGATTTTGGCTTCACGCCTTCCTGCCACGGTTTCAGTAAATCGGCTTTCTGTGGCCATGACAGTCATTAGCCTTGCCCCTGGCAGTAATCCTCTAGCTTCTGTCTCTAATGGAAGCGAGAAGGGTTCGTAGCATTCACTCCGTTACTGCTTCTGCTGCTGGGCCCCATAGGGAACCTACAGGCTGCACAAAGCCAGAGCCCGATGCACCTCCAGCTACCCAGTATGAACAAACACCACAGGCCTCACTCACACTTGACATAAGTTGTTGTTAACACAAGTTCTGGACAAAGGTACTGATGGACAGCGGGGAAGAACTGCACGCAAACTTTATTGTTTTTTTTTGACAAAGTTCCTACTTTGTACTTTACAGATTAAAGGGATAGTTTGGGTGTGTGAGACACTAGTTAGTGTATTAGCTACTAGATAGCGGTCAGCAGCCCCAGTTTGAAGAGAAGCAGCAGGAGAAAAGCAATGTACTTCTGTGGACAGGGGAGGCAGCAAAACGTATCTTAGAGATAAAAAAGAAAGGCCCAACAAAATAAAATCAATATCAGTTTAAGTGTAGGGTACATAGAATATATTCACTGGCATTGCTTTAAATTGCTGACAGACAAACCTTTTCAATGGGGAACTGATGCTCTCTTCAAAGCCACCAGATAAGTTTCACTTTCGGTTCAGTTCCCCATCTGAAAAACTTAAACTGTGTCCTGTCTGTTTCTCTAACATCATACAACCCTACTTCAAAACCTTTTTATGCTTCAACATAAAAACACACACACACACACACACAGACACACACACACACACAGTAAGTGTATGAACTACAAGGTAAAGATTAAAGCACTGCTCTCCAGTCTCGTTGGCTTGTGACACATCACTTAAAGACTGTGTCTTGTCAGGGTCGCTTGTCTCATTTCAGATGTCTATGCGTTGCTCAGGTACATTAACTACCAGCTACAGCAGTAAAACGCAGCTTACGCATGTTGTATTAAAAACCAAATAATGTTACATATAACAACACATCAGTCACAGGGGGCATTTTACTGCAGAATGAATACTTTCTCAAAAGAATACTTTTGTACCTTTACTTCACTGGATTTTGAATGTAGGACTATTACTTGTAATAGTAGTCAGCCAGGAGGAGTATTTTTTAATTGTTGTACTGGGTAAGTAATGGAGCTGACTTCCACCACTGTCCAATGAAACCTAATGAGGCATTCATTAAACACCCTCCCTGCCATTTCTCTCAGGTCAATGGTTGAAATAAATCAAAATGAAATGAAATGAAATGAAATGAAAGGTACATCTGATGTTTGGCAAATGTTCATGTTGATAGCCATAGTTAGACATCTAAGAAAACCCACGCATTTTTTTTTTTTTTTGGACAAACTCGGTGAAGGATGGCAACCAGACCCAAAAATATATATCATTTTTACAGCGCAAGCAGCAAACTGACAACAACTGAGAAAAATTATCGATGCACTAAACCGCTGACGCTGCATGCTGTAACATCAGAGGCACGACTTTTAAAGAAGAACGAGGGAAAACGTTGACGAGAAACCCAAACAGGCCGAGCACTGTCATCGTCGGAGTCAGACGGGTTTAATTTAAGCAGCATCAGAGCTCAGACCTCAGGCTACATACTGATGGTGTTGATTTGAATTGTAGCACATGACAAGACCTTTGTTATCCGCCGTGTCCACGCCGGTACACCAGCTGGCCATGAAACCTACGGTGCACTCTGTGACGGAGTGAAAATTGGATGCAAGAGAGGGGTCCAAGAGTTGGTCAGGGCTGTCAACAGCCATGTGATCAGGCCATCATGTCTATCGCCTGGATATATGTACAGCTGGCCCGGAAAATGCATTCTCTCTTTCAGCTTCTTATTATAAATAATGAGATCCTACATCAATGCACTAAATAACAGTGTGGGTTATTTGACATTAAGGATTTTAGAAACACCTATTCTGACACCCACGGCTATGACGCATTATAAACAGGCTTATAGTGTGATACCTCGATACCGTGGCTCCAGACTTTTATTTAAAGGCCACTAGCTAATAGTAAACCAAGGCGCAGACAGCACATGAAACACATCCGATAAAATCAATTGGCAAATAAAACCAGGAAACAAGACTACAAATATGGAGCAACGCAGACTGGAGTGATGATTGAAAAAGCCAAAAAAGGATTATGTTTCCATTACAGCGAGCGTGTCTCGTTGATTCCCTCATTTAGACCAGAACTGAAGGGCTTCTGCAGCATATTGGCACAGGTAGAATTACAAAACACGCCTTTTATTTCCTTTGATAAAGTAATGATGCATGGGTTTTTCACTATTGTGGAGTCTTTAACAGATATGCACGAACAGCTTAAGGTTATTTATTAGCAACGTCTCTTCCTTGCCAACTGCTTCTGACATTTCCCTGTGAGACACGTTTCGCAGACAAGCGCATGTTTCTGTTTTATCCCCAATTTGATGAGCGATTAGACAAAGCCTTTATCTGTCAGGATTCTCATCCTGGCCTTTAAGCAACCAAAGGAGGGGAGTGAACCTTTACTTTTGAATGGAGATTCCGTCTGTGGAGACTCCCGACAAACAGATTGTGACTGATAGCTGCACGCACTCCCCAGCATGCTAAGAGTCTGCGGTCCATTCATTAATTCATTTATTTGTTCATTCAATTCTTTGTTTGCTGCTTTGTGTTTCTTGGCTCATTTGTTCTTTTGTTAATTCATTTGTTCCCTGTTTGTTTAATTGTTAATTCATTCATCTGTTTTTCTGTCACGCATCCTGAAGCAACGCTGATCAGATTTAACGGAAAGTGAAGCGCTGAGTTTGACGCATCAAAGCTTTGTCTGCTGGTCAAAGTGTCCCCACCGCTCCCAATCTCAGCCCGTGGAAAGTGGAAATAATAGAGGAAATTATTGTATTATTCTCTGGCCCAGTGGGACGCGTCTATTGTTGAAATGTTTGTTTGTCACTGTATTTAAAAGTCTGGCCTTCCTGGTGTTATTGGTGTGTTATCAAATTGATTCTGTCTTTCTCTCATTTCTTCTTTCTTTCTTATTCCCGGTCACATCTGAATGGGGCTTCTGGAGTGGGGTCACTCTTTTCTTTGTCATTCCTCACCGTCACATACATTCTCCAGTCCTCGCCTCCTTTTGTTGCTCTTCTCTTCGTGTTTCTTTTGCCTCGCGTATGAACAATACGTCTTTGAGGTTTGTGAGGAACCGTTTATTGTATCCGCTGAATGCTAGACAAGAACAGGACATCCAGAGCACGGGGCAAACAGCACATATGTGAACAGACACATACTTGGTGAAACTAGAAGAGGAGCTCCAGAGACGTGACCAGAGAAAGGACAAAGTGCGGCTCTGCCTCTTTCATGGGATTCTTGTATAAAAGGACGAGCATATTACAAGAGCCACAAGAGCTCACCTCCCACCCCGTCGGCTTTGACAGCCGACCCACTGCTGACTACTCATAATCAATCACATCCCAGCCCAAGCCCACAATTAATCAATCAATTAAAAACCCACACAAAGCCACAGTAGCGTAATCAATCAATCCAGCCTCTGAGGAGGGCCGTTATCGAGGACGATGCATCAGATGTATAGGCGCCGCTCCCCAGACGCTCCCGGCCTTTAGCGGCATGCCTGAGAGTGCATGGGAGGAGATAGAGAGGTGAGACTAAATGCTCGTGTGTGATCCACTACAGGGTGGAGAAGGGGCTCTCAACACTCCCATGATGCACCAGCAGCGCCTGAATATTCATGCTGAGGAATCGGGTACCATGGAGGCGCTCAGTTATTCATTATGCTTCTGCAAAAAGAAACACACCATCGTCCCATTGCGATGGAATATTAATAGTTCCCATTAATAAAATATCCCCCTCCCCATCTTAAGTCTTGTCTTCAACTTTTTTGGCCATTGCACATATCAAGGCCTGGGACATTTGGGATACGACCACGAAAGGAAGCCAGACAATAGTCGTTTTGGCATATTTGTAAACCATTTTTTAAAAAATACTCTACTTCCTTACCATCTGGTCCGAATGAAAAGGAAAGTGTCCTGTTCCTCATTTGGCCGAAGCCTTCTTTGTGAAAATAGAAAAAAAATAGTGTGGGAGGGGGTGGCAGCTCTATAGCTGTATACTCAGAGGGGATGAATGTTTAATTTAGAGCAGCCTGAAAGTATGCTGACATTTTGCCATTGTTAGGAGAGATGAATACATGGGACACTGTCTGCCAGAGAAATGGAAATGTGCATCACGGCTGTTAAAAATTCAACTGTCTTTCCCCCCACAGACATGCAGATCTCGGCTCAGAATACAGTAGGCAGCCTACCATGCAAGTCTCCTCTGATTCATCCAGGGGATGTTGTTGAGGTGTCATAATCTTCATGTAACTCGACATCACTAACAAGCTGTTTATGCACTTTGAGTGCTCCTGCCTTTGTTGTCACTCACCCGCTCAATCTTACTCCCCCGACCTTTGACCTCAGGTCACTCACAAATTATCCTCAGACCCGAAAAGCTTCACCTCACCAGTAACGTGGCGCAGCGTGCAACACTGCAGACATAGTAAGATCAACACCAATACAAGACTCCCTCTGTTATCCGTTGAAAACGGAGGGGGGGGGGAACAAACGGGCACTGGGACTGTTAGCTCCCTGACAACACCCAAGAGGCCGGGGGGGGGCGAGAGTGGTCAGCCCGTGGCGAAGCAGCGACGCGGCGCTCAAGAGTGAGAGAAAAGAGAGAGAGAAGAAGCCAGAGAGAAGGTCAAGTACCTGCCACTCCTGTCAAACACTTCTTATAACAGCTGAGCTGTGTCCAGCAGGGTGGCTGGATGCTTCCGGGGCCTTTCATCTCACAGAGGTGATGGGTGACGCGTGCTCCTCTCCCTCACATTTAAAGTCTGTCACAGCAGACCCGGGAACTTCAGCACGCCGCTGGGACTCTAAACAACAGCCTTTATTGCACTGGAGAGTTTGAGGATACAAACGGGAGGCTGTCATTTATGCTGCTGCTCTGCTGTCAAGTGGTTTCAAACTCTCATGTGTGTATGTGCATGCATTTGAGCTTATATGTGTTTGACTGTGCAGGCAGAACTATCAGCGGGCTCACAGGCCTTACCTTGAGGCAGCGGGAGCAGCTGGACCGGCGGTGTGACCAGTTCAGCGCAGAATCACAGCCCTGGATCGGAAACAGAGACAGAGGCACAGACTGCAGTTTCAAAGTCTGGAGGAAGTGTCTGGCAGTCAGAGACACATTCAGACAAAGACACCAGAAAGGAATGAACTCCTGCCTGAACACTGGAGCCGCGGACCAGCAGACTGTGACTGACTGACAGACTCCGAGTCGGAGATGGCGATGCGGTCACTGCGCCACACCGAGCCAACTGGCTCGCTCAGACGGGATCTGTTTCTCCCGACCCCATGGGGAACTCAATGCCATCCCTATATCTGAATCCTGCTCGGGGCTAGCACAAAGGGAGACTTGCCGACGGGGTTTGGTTTTGGTGCGTTGTGTTTTTGCCCCGTGTCAGCCAACTGAGTTTCAGGGAAAGAAGTTCTCAGAGGGAGCTCCAGAAAGCCTCATCTTTAACCTCCATCCCTCTCTTTCCCCAAGACAGAGTGTCAGAGGACATTATGGTTGAGCCAGAAGCACCTGGCAACCCCTTCAAACCGGCAGGCAGGATTGAAATGGTAGCAACAGGGGCTGGGAGCAAGAAGAAAGCCCATATCTCCAAAGAATGGTCTGGAATTCACAGGCTTATTGCCACTGAGAGCACAGGGATGAGAGGGTGATGATGGGATACTGGGAGAGCGAGGCGGGGAAAGAGGCTAAATGAGGTAGGAGGTATGGCGGCTTAGAGGACAAGGAGTTGGAGAGTACGTTATAAATAATTTATTTATAATTCATAGATATAGATTTACAGTATTCTCCCAACTTAAATGGCATCTGAAAAAAATGTTGCAGGGTACACATATCGAACATGGCCTGCTCTTGAACAATCGAAGGAAAACTAAAAGAAGAAAGCAAGGAAAGGCTCAGAAAATACAGTATATTCTTTTGTAAATTCTATCCCTGAATGAAACAGCAGCAGGATCCTGTCTTGTCGTTTACTGTCACAAATATACATGTTGCGATAAACGTATGTTTACATGTTACAAACTGTGATTTTGATTTTCCTGCAGCTCTTCCTGACTTTGACAGATCAATATACAATAAGACTTTGAGGTGTGTTGCTCATTACTTATTTCAGTATATGTGCAGTCCATTTTGCTCTGACTAATAAGACGGATGCCAACTAAATGGACTTCAGGGTTTCTGCCATCATATTTCAATTTAGCCACTTTCCCAGCGGTCCAAGCAGCGGGAGGTGTCAATGCAGACCATCACGACACATATGAGTTCATTGCAACACGGAGTGGCTCCTGGAAAGATTCATGTGTCCCGCAGTGGTTAAAATGAAGAAAATTGATTGTCAATATACACACCCATAAGTGTGCATACAGTATCCCCTCTTCTGCCATGCGTCATCAGCATCACACCCTGCTGTTTAAAATAGATTACTGTGTGTACTTGTCATAAATGATGAATTGTCATGAACCGGATCCATACTCCCAGCAAGCGTTTCACCAACAAGCAGAGAGTGTCGGAAGAAACAGATAAACACAGTGAAGCTGACGGAGCAGACAGTTTGAGGGAGTGCTTCTCTGTTTTCACAAGCTGGATTACTACGTCAACCGCAGACAGAGGAAAACCTCCATCTTTGTTGGCTTTATACTTGCAAGGTGATAAATGCTGCCATTCATACATGACTGTGTTAGCCTATTGTTAAAAACGCAGAATGGATTTAGTGGTATAGATTGGTGAATTGAGAAAAATGGCTTGTTGTCTTCAATGTGTTTTCAATACTGATCTCCACACACTTGAATAGGTTAAAACATTTTTTTTTTTTCATAATTCTGCAGCAGGGGTGTTCCTTTAAGGGTTGAGTAGGTGATTCTATTCAGAAACACTTTCTGTTATCATGCAATCCTCGTAACATACCGATAGCAATGAATAAATTCAATGCTCTAACATTCAAAAATAATTAAAAATGTCATCTGTGGCCGTGGCAGGACTGTAAAAACCCCGTCCAATCAAAAAAGTCAAGCTGTTCTAGTGGAGCGGCGTTGAACAGAGGTCTGAACAAAGGGGGTGGGACTTTTTAGGTTCTGTGATGCGTTTAAAGGCAAAGTATCTGTGGTTTTTCCAAATACTCTGCATTTAAGTGTTTAAAAACACTCAAACTCAGAAGAACATATGTTTAGCGTCAAAATGCTATTTTCCCAGGTCCTTCTAAAACACACACACACACACACACACACACACACACACACACACACACACACACACACACACACACACACACACACACACACACACACACACACACACACACACACACACACACACACAGGTACAGAAGCTAAGCAATGTATTGCTGTAGTTTGGATCCAAAAGTCGCACAATAACACAAACTAACGGATCGAAGCAGCAACTCCTGTGTTCTGCAAGGTAAAATTATTGTTTTTGTCAATGTGTGGTTTTAAGGGACAGCAATATAATGGCTTCTATTCTCATTTCTGAAAGGGCTGCCTGATGGGAAGGTAAAGTGGTGGAAATATTCTAAATATAGCGTACCCTTAAACTGATATTGATTTTATACTTTAGGAGGGCCTTTTATTACAAGGCTAAAATACATTCTTTGTGCATCTTTCCACCGCTTTAACTTGCCATTAGACAACCTTTTCCAAATGGGAACTGAAGCCATTATATCACTTTCTTCAAAGCCATACTCCATTCCCCAAAAGAGTAATTTTACTTTGCAGAAACACTGGAGGAGCATTCACATATAAGCCCACTTCATAAAATCTGAACTAACCATTTCCATTATTTCCAAACCATTTCCAAACATTGATTAACATATAATTCCTAATGTTTTTTATTAGCTTACATTGGTATTCTAATTCACTGTTTTTTGCTAACGGCTGAGT
Organism: Eutrigla gurnardus; assembly: GCF_963514095.1. Taxonomy (NCBI): domain Eukaryota; kingdom Metazoa; phylum Chordata; class Actinopteri; order Perciformes; family Triglidae; genus Eutrigla; species Eutrigla gurnardus. The sequence continues at coordinate 13,699,337 of NC_139931.1, read as the reverse complement.
CGTTGTTTCCATTTGAAATAATATTGAAAATGACGCAGATGGACCAGCTCTTTATAATCATTGTGCAAAATTAGTTTGGGGAAATAAAAGACACAAGGTTGGCCAGAGATGGATCTGCTAAACAACCCATAACCCTCCCGATTCTCATTAGGCTGGATGTTGAAAGGAAAAAAAAGAGCCCTCCCATCATCCTTTTATAAGCACTTAAGATGAGTAGGCCCCTTTCTTCCGACCCACACAGTAATCTTAATAGGAGGACATTCCAATAAAGACATGGCTATCGCCACTCACAGCCTCCCCAGTCCTCAGGGCCACTGTGTCCCTGGGCCATGTTTGTGACAGTATTTCTAAACAAAGACAAAGGCCATGGAAGTCTTGAGACTGAAACTTTTAAAAAGGAAAAACCCTCGTTGCTGAATTCTGTTCTTCCCCATCCCTCATTCTGTTTCTACAAAACGCTTCACTTGTCACCACAGACTCCCAAGCTCCTTTAATAAATGCTCCAAACGAAAATGTCTGGGTTTGAGTGGCAGAGTGTGACTGTTTAAAACCATTGGGATTCTGGTGTAATCCTATGTAAGACGCAGGCATAACCCGACTTTAAAGTCGCCTTGTCGCTCCACATCCAAGTGAAGAACCTGGATAGGAGAGGCTAAGGATTGTGAGGAGAGGCTCTCGTGTAAGAAAGTGTACATGCTGGCTTTCCAGGGAACCAGGCTCCATTTGATACGTGTTGAGTGGAGAGACCCATATGTTTTGGTAATGCCTTACATCTGACATTACGCTTAAAATAGAGTGAAATGTGGGTTACTTCCACTGGGGGGGGTCCCGTGGATGAAACTTTGAGGACTGTCAGTCAGTAGTTGCAGCCTGCATCAAGTGAACAGGTTGCTTAGGAACCGATCAAGGAGAGAGAGCACAATTGTTACATGTTCGTCAGCACAGCACTGTCATTAAACAGCAATGAAATTCGGCAATCCAAGGCTTTTTTTTAAAAGCAGGGCAGAGACACATGGCTCAAGGATTGAGAGGGGCTGAACCGAAGGCTGCAGATGATTGTGCAGTGAATTGCATCCAGTTAAGTTGTTTTTCATGAAGGCGGTGGGGGGGGGGGGGGGGGGGGGGGGACTACTTTCCCAAACTTTTCCCCCCCTTTTCACTCTTTGCTTTGTCTTTTCAGCAGACAGCTGTCTGAAACAAGATGTTGCTTCCACTGGAGACCTCACTCCTCACTCGCTCACATGCGCGCTGGATCCTAGTTGCCATGGAAAAGCCCAGATATGGGGCAGATAACAGTTCAGTGAGGGAGCAGAGACTTTGGAGGGTCTACAGGGAGGTGGAAAGTTTCTAGGGCCCATCCTGTCAAACCATCAAGCTCTTTTGATGCGTGAGAACGGAAGGAAAGACAGAGTGAGTGAAAGATTTGGAAAAACAGAAAATGAGATGAAAAAAAAATGCGAAGAGGAAACAAATGTGTTGACTGAAGTCAAATTTGTGTGTGGAGAGTAAAAAACTGCGACACATGAGTAAGACAAATTAAGATCTATCTGTGTTGGGGATATTGCAAGCACCGGAAAAAAAACCCAGATTGAACCCCTGATGAAATATGATCGAGGCATTCAATATCTTGCAGCCAGTAAAATGACTCGCTGAAATACAGGAGAAATCAGCATGATCCCCTGTCTCCGATGCAAGAATTAACTGTCTATTATTAAGGTATTCATAATTTCATAAGTACAGTGTTGATGATAAATTACTGCTCGCGGCCCATCAGAGCAAGTGAAAATGAGTCTGGCTGGCACCAAAGGTCTGTCTATCAAACCAACAAATCAAAATGTAATCATAAAATATTTTCTGAAGAAAACTCGAGAGTGCTCTCTGTAGCTGAAAGATGGTGCTTCCATAAATTTCAGATGGCAGACATCTTTAACGCCCAACAGCAATGGTGGCCGTAGTGGGGATTGAACTTCTTACTGGGAGATCAATCTATGAAGGACAGCATTATACGCATCCCCAACAAAGTAATCAGGAGGAACGGGTAACAAATTGAGAATTAAACCAACAATCTCTATAAAATTAATTAATACACAACAAACTCACTGACTATGACGGTTGCCAACAGCCCCAAAGTGGGAAAAAACACTATGACATTTCCAAACAAACAGATATGGATGAATAAGTAAATACTTAAAAGTTTGAAGCTCTCTGACACATCCGTGGGGACTAGCTGGCGACAGCCCCACCTCGTTTCTTGCAGAGGGTTTTGAGGTAGACCTGTCAGGAGATGCTCCTCAGAGGTTCTGGAGTAAAACACCTGTCTGAAATCAAATTCCCTTTTATTCGCCTGCCTCCCAGAGACTGAGGTGCAAAGACATGAAACTCCACTGTGGGTTGCAAACATGCAGCACCACGGCACCTCCAAGGAACCGCAGTTGCAAATTTGTTGTTTGACTCGTATGATGTCAAGCATCCTTTTATCTCCATCTCTCCAATAGTTTAGCCTTTAGCTACAGTTAGCAGAAAGCTAAGCTATTAGCAACATTTTCTATCCATTTCTGAAATGCTTCGCCGATATTGAGACTCGACTTGCTAGCCTCTAATCAACGTCGGTCATCTCAAAGGGGTTTACAGGCCCGCAGGCAAAGAAAACAGGAAGGTAATTCTGAATAGAAGTACTTGAAGCGTGTGCATATCATAGGCTATCATAAGATGTGGACGTTTGTGGCTCAGGACTGTATTAAAACGAATTAAAACCTCAGCGGTCTCATCTGTACTTTGTATTTAGCGCTAGCTGACGTTAACATGCTACATAACACACCAACATAAGGAGGTGACTATGACGAACATAATACCTGCTGAACATCAGCATGTTAGCATGCTATTTGTAAGTACTTTAGCATGCTAATGTTAGCAGATACAGTGCAACTCGAGACTGGAAGTGTGAAAGAGTTTTTTGAATACCACACAAACCCAAGAACACGTCTGACTCACAACACGGCCTGCTACTTTGTAGCCCAACTTCTGGCAATGATTAAGATGAGAAGGGGTCAAAGAGGATGGGTAGGAGGATAAAGTTGGATACTGAATGACACGAGAAGACTGAGTGCATTTATAGCTGGGAGAGATTGATTCTTCTCAGAGACGAAGGAGAAGCAGGACGGCTCCTGCTCCGACACCGAAGATCCCTCAATTCTGTCCGTATTCATCGCTCCTTCCTTTACCCAGCCACCAGACGCCATGATTGACATCATCCTTCTATCTCCGTGATTACAGCATGTCTCGTTTCCCACCTCTGTACTATCGGTCTTCCATCTAAGCCCCAAACACAGCTGTCTGCCAGGCCTTCTGCTGGCTCTGTCCGAGGACGAAAGCAGGCATCAAGAGATTGTTAGAAAGAGAGGCGATCAGACAGGCTGTGACACAGAGCTTCGGAATTTGTCAGTTTGTCACAAACACTTACACCTAAAACCTCTCGGCTGTTTTCAACACCAAAACTGCTCATGCGACCTCAAAGATCATGTCAGCAGCAGTCTAACATGAAGGGGGAAAAGTTGTTGTAAATAAAAACTCTCAAATTATTTCTCAACAAGCCCCAAACCTCTGGTGCTCTTTCTCACAGTTTAGAACAAGTGAGAGGCCCACAAGCGATGAGCTCTGGGCGAAGGACGGGGAGAGGAAGAGGATGTTTGATGAAAGACGAGAAGAAACAACACGGACAAGGATGAAAGAAAAATGTCACACTTGGTTGCCACGGGAACGTGTGACAGGCATGCGTGTCCGGGAGGCTTGGTGTTTCATGTGAGAAGATGATGGCGTACACAGCGATGGCCTCTGAGGAGGAGCCATGCTCTGAGGGCTGTAACGTCATGGAGGAAGCAAAACAGTGCCCTGTGGCCTTCTGCATGTTCAGGCCATTTGAGTGTCCAAAAAACTTGAGCAAAACTGTCTTTCTGTCTTTATGGTTAGACTGGACTGATGGTTGGGAAAAAAATCTAAAGTTGTAGTTATGGTCATGGGCAGTAATTTCAAAAAGATGCCTTCTTGCTAATGGCTCCAAACAAAGTCCCACCTCACTGAAATCATTGTGAACGTCCCTTTAGACAACATACTCAAATTCAGATTTTGTCTTGGTATTTTTAAAGTTATTATTCCATGACACTAACAAGAGGTGTTTGGCCTGATGCTGAAGAGGCTTCTTCTACCTCTGCTCTGCTGCTTTCTCCCACTGTGGCCCAGTTTGGGATTTTATAACTCCAAATAGGTGACAACAGAGGACAAAGACTGTAAAACCAAAATCGAGGCTTCAAAATATATATTTCGGAACATATGGGTGAAAAAAATATCCTGAAAATAAGCACAAGGAAGCACCATGGGCATGGGGAGCAACAATACTGACATCTTTCCGACTGGCACTATGATTTAAAAAATGATGATACCAATACCAGTACAGGTACCCATAAATGTTACTGATGCCAGCAGAGTACTTGATTTGATATCTTTTTTTCTACTTCATTCGATGCCCATCATGTGAAAGGAAGCTGTGTGTCTGTCTCATTGGCTATCTGATCGGCGCCGTTCTGCACTTCCCTTGTACGGTGGTTACCACCGATAATGCCGTCCTAGTGACGGGATGATGTTGTTGCAGTAGCGAAACACCGATCCTCCCGTTAACGCCGCTAGCTCTGCCATTGTTGGCACTGTTTGCATTATTAGCACAGCTAGCTGCTCATACAGGATATTCAACCTTTGCGTCATTATAATACATTTAACTCTGGACATGTGGCATTTAAAGGCTAAGGAAAGACTGGATATGTTAAATAAACGATATGGTTAGGGTGCAGCTACAGTTTAATAGTTTTGCGATGAGGAGCTAAAATCTAAACAACCATGAACTACTGTTTGACCAATCAGCCTACAAGCTAACCGCTGGAGCATCAATACATGTCAAGTTATACTGCATTAGTTGTGGTGTAATATTATTAGTGTAGTACGTCCTTCTGCCTTTCAACAGTGTGATGATAGACCAAATCACTGACTGAACTGTTTCCTGTAATGTGGGATGAGTTTCCCAGTATTCCCAGAATCTCCTAGCATGTGCACACCTGGACAACCCACGATCGTACCTTGTTAATGTTTTACACTAAATGTCTTGTGCTGCAGTCAAAATACGCCATTAAAACATTACTTTCTTGCTGTCTTTTTTGGAAGAGGTAGAGAAAAGCTGCAAAAAAAGAAGGAAAGCAGATATTTCACCTCTACACCTCTTCCTATTAACTCAACCGGCACCGACCAATGGGAAATCAATGCACTGACTGCTGCTGTGAGTGTCAATGAAATTTACCGAATGTGCCCACGTGGCTTCAGACTCAGACAAACAGAAGCAAACGAGGACCCACATGGGCACGCACACCTATACTCACACCAACACAAGGACAATTAAATAGAAACAAATCAACGGGGAGTCTTTTAGGAGGATTACTTCATTGCCAGGGATTTTTTTTTTTCAGACCCATGAGATAGCCTTCTCTAAGTGTTTCTGTATTAAGAGAATAAACACAAGGAACCAATTTGAATCCAGGGACAAAAAACAGACAGAACTAAAAGTTTTGTGGGGGAAAAGTGTTACCTGGTTCACTTGACTTTGTAAGGCTTTCCTCACTGTCACACCAGGGTAATAGAAGGATGCACCTCTATACTGTAACACACAGACTGAAATATGACTCATATTTCTGAATACCATCTGGGTGTTTTTAACATAACCCAACCATCTGTGTCAGCGCACAAGTCCTTAACGAGAAATTTGACTTCAAATAATATGATTGAGGTCAATTTTAGCTTCAAAACAAATTGAAGAGAATAGAGGTAAACAGCAGACCAAAGGATGAATAAGAGAGAGGACCTCATCAGGACCTGTGTAGTCATACACCGACTAGATTGACATTGAAGTAATCGGTACGATTTTCACATATTACTACTTTACTTTTAAAGAAACAGTTCCCCATTTAGCAAAATGCGGTTATTGGCGTTCTGGCAGGCAGTTACATGAAAGGGTGGATACCACTGTCATATGTGTCCAATAGATATGAGGCTACAGCTAGCAGCCAAGTTGCTAATTGCCAACTGGACGCATTTCTGGCCAGAAAGGGAATAAGCTTATTTCCTAAAAATGTCAAACTAATCCTTTAACAGCAGTATAAGAAATGACTCTGTTTCAGTATCCAAAATGTTTAACAATGCCCAATTCTTTATTTATTTCCCTAAAAATATGACCATCAACCTTGTAGATGGTGATAACCCTGACTCATGGTGGAAATATCTTGGTGTCATGCATTTTTAGCTAAGAGCACTAGGCTGTTGAGGAGTAATTTCACTGATGTTATTCAGTATCTGTCGTGCGAGACATTGTCAAGAAGTAGCTTGAAAGCAGTCCAATTAGTTAAGCAAATATTAGGATTTACTTAAGCCCGGGTCACTATCTGTGGCCCGTTTGCCTGTGTGTTGTCTCCCGAGCTGCTGCCTTCTGCTGTCTCATTCTTGCTCAGTCTGTTCAGTTCTTAATTTAGCCTTCACTGAGCCCGGGAAGATTACAGTGGCCTGCAACGGGCCAAGGTGCACTCCGGCGCTCCGCCTCTACAAGCAGGAAGTGAAAGGGGACAGGGGGGGTAAATCAAGATACATCCCTGGGTTGATAGATGCTGAATGGAACCGATAGAGAACATGGAGCAAGGTCGGCATCCATTAGCCATGCCTTGAAGTCACAGATGGATCGCTCTGCAACAGAAGGGTCAGCCTGTGCTGCTGCTGTTAACACCTCTGTCTCACACTGGATATTTCATGGTGGCTGCCAGCATACATGAACTCTCTCACACACAGACACACACACACACACACACACACACACACAGGAGCAAACTTCACAAAAAAATAAGCAGCGGAAAAAATATTGTCCTGCACAAACGATGCAGTCACGGCCCCTGATCATCGGTAGTCCACATGCATACCTGTGGACCAGTGCACATATTCTCCCACATTCTGTTCTGTAATTATAACAGTGAAAAGAGAGGAAAAAAGAAACAATAAAAAAAGTATAAATGTAATCATTTACATTTACATTTAGGGCATTTAGCAGATGCTTTTGTCCAAAGCGACTTACAATAAGTACATTTGTCGAAAGAAAGAAACCACGACATATAATTGCCGATAAAGTAAGAGCGAAAAAATAGAAACAAGTCTTTCATTTCTTACATAATATAACTAAATGAAAAATCATTACCAACAATATAATTTTAATTTACAAGAACTAGACACAGTAACCACAAGTAATTAATCCCACATCAACGTTCATTACCAAAAACAAACGCAGTAGCATGAATAAATACAGAACATCAGACATGTATGCGCATACATTTACATTTTAAAGCAAAACGAAAGTGACTTCACACAGAGAAACACTTCACATCTGCCTGACAGGACTTTAGGTCCCGCACCGACAAATCAACAGCAGCTTTCTCCGCTATAAATGTCACATCTGGCCTCTTTCGCTTCCCGCAGTCTTCCACGATCCCGAACCCGCACGGCAATGACGGCGCCAATGTCAAGCGGTCACCTGAGCTGAGCCATTATTACACAGGCATTCTTAATGGGCCTATAGATTAAAGTCCAGGGCAACAAGACACCAACAGATTAAAAAAAGAAAGATAGGAAAGAGGATGATGAATTGCCTCAGATTGCCAGGCAATCATGCATAAATTACTAGGATGTGTTTAGGTATAATAACCAGCGCTGTTTTAAGTGATCGCTCACTCTGGCGGAGCTGTTGTGTAAGGAGCAGCGGGTGCAGATGTGGGGGGAGATGGGTGGCGGGTAAAGAAAGAGAGCGGGTCGCCGCTGTCTACTCAATCACATCACCGTCAAGGGTATCGCCCTGACACTGTCTCCACTCTGTGCCACAAGCCTCCACACAAATCTGCTGATAGACAGACGCAGCAGTCGAACCGCACCCTCAGCCCCCACAGCCGGGGCCCCAAAGGCTCCCGGGGTATGTCTCTGTGGCCCCGCAGCCTGCCGCCGGGAGCCCCGACAACAACTGATTATTCAGGATCTAGGCTAACAAGAAACTGTCATGTGGATCTCAAAACAACATGTTCTGGTTGTGAATACATCATGAAGCAGGGGGAACAGGCTGTCTTCTGCTCCGTTCTCTCTGGGTCTGCTGCACTTTCAGTTGCTGAGCAGATTCATCAGGTTGGAGGCTTGAAACAGCAGTATGTAGACATTTTGCAGAAATAGACAGGGAGATGCAGCTGCTTCACAATCCTCCGACGTCGAAAGACCCACACAATGTTGCATACCATGTTTTTGGGTGATGAGCATTATAATAAAAAAGGCAGCCTAATGTGTAACCTGAAGGGGATGTTTATATCCAAACTAAAAGACTGGAACAGCTCAGCCTCCGAAAAACTTCATTTGGAGGACATGTGAAGGGTGAATATTACCGCATATCATTTTCTCTCACCTTCCATCATGTGTGCCCGGCCACAGCAGCGCTACAGCCTGTGCCATCTGCAGCAACTCAAACAGCCAGTGAGCTTGGCAGGAGTTCAGGCTAGCCACAGTTGACTCTCCACCACAGGGGATGAGGGTGGGGGTGGGGGGGGGGCATGTCTCAGACTGCTACAACACTTCAGGGTCCGGGCATTCGTCTCCCTTCACCACATCCTTCTTCATCAGCAACACTTAGTGTGTTCCTCACTTAAAACATGATACTGCAGCCCCCTGTTCCTTTAAATCCCCCTCTCGCTCTCTGATTGCTTATGGCCCGAGTGGTGTAATGCTAGCGCAGCAGGGAGCTGGGGAGCAAAACAAACTTCGGCCACTTAACTAAATAGTATTCACAATGGCAAATTAGGCAGAAATACAGAAGTGGTTGCCAGCCATCCCACCCAACAATGCACACACACACACACACACACACACACACAGGAAAAGAGTGTGTTTCTCCTTTGTGACTCATTATAGGCTCGATAATAAGCAGAAAATGTAAGTGAATGGGCAAAGATGTTAGAGGATACACTGGTTAACATTTACATGGCACTTTGTCTCCATCATATCCTACACTTCATAGCGCAGAGTGAGAAAGGAGGATTAATAGTCCCACTTTCCCTCCCATTAATCCATGAAGACACTACTCCCATCCTCCCTCTCTGCGTTTCTCTTCCTGTCTTGTGCATCCCCAGTGACCCCGGAGTTCAAAGCAGCGATACAGAGCGGGGCTCGTGGTCGTACACACGGGGGCTCTCTCCAGCCGCACCTGAAGGATATGAGAAGCCAGCCTTGAGGTCTGTCAGCCCTCGTCTCGAAATAGCAGGTGGTAACGAAACAGGGAAAACAACAAGAGTACGTGGGAAAGACGTGGACAGGACAGCCGGGGCCTCTGGGATGACTCAAGGAAATAGAGTCACGGCCAAAAACTAAAAAATACGCTCGATTGCTTCAAACATCACACTTATACACATGCAAAGATGGACACGCTGCCACAGCCACATTTGGTGCACCTGAGCTTCAACTGCAGCCTGCGGGTTCATATAAGCTTAGCAACATTAAGCCAGTTAGCCAAGGTTTATTCCTCCAGACTGAGCTCCGAGTGGATCACACTAAAGGCATACCGCTACACTACACACCGCTAACCAAGGAGCCAAGTCATGGATGGAGGTGCTGTGATGTACCATCTATGCAGGCTTGGCACCACATACGTGCTGCCATCGCTGGTCTCTGCAACATCCCAAATACGCCGGGCATGCACACAAAGCATGCAACATGAAGAGACAGCTGACCTGAGAGGATTGAGCTCGCCTCCAGGGGAGAAGCAGTCAGTATCTAACACTCTGTTGTACTACGAGCATATAGTACACTAAAGTACACACTCAGTGACCCATAGAGACGCACACACAGAGGACAAACGGGATCTATCCATCTGTTGGAAAGTGGCAGTTCACTACTGTACCATTAACCTTGAAGAAAGGAGCTAATGCAAGTGTGCCGTTGTACCCTTTCCTTGTCTCTATTTAAGTTGTCCTTTAAATGAAATTCCCCAAAGGTTCTGTGTCTGAGTAAACCTAAGAATAATGCAGGAATAGCACACATACTCCGCTGGTGCTGTGTGTATTTTCAGGAGAACATTCCAGGCATGTTGATAAAAAGTATAAAGCAGAAAATAAATACAAAAAAATGCCTGCCAGTAAACTATTTTAAAATCCATCTGGAGATAAAAATGATATCTTCCATCATCGTGACCCTGCATGCAGACATTTGTGCCTGAAAAGTGCAAGGCCCCAACATTTCACACCAGGCACCCCGAAACAGCACAAGGCTCTGTTATCTAGCCACAAGCAGCAACGCAGGTCAAAGCGGGTTGCACCTCGCAGGACAAAGCTTCAAGCAGAGAAGATTCTTTCTATTTCACAAAGAATCGATGAGGGCTGACGCCTTAACTTGTGTTTTATCTATCTAATTTCTCAAGTGTCCACTTTCACATTGGAGATTGATATGCATCTCTCTGTGCTGATTATTATCTTGATCCAAATGGCCTTCAACAATAAAAGCATGGAGCACAAATAGCATCTCTTCCCACAGAATAACAAGTAACAAATGCAGAGCGAGACAAGAGATATTTGAGAGAAGGGCAACGGAAAGAGCAAAGGGCAGCGGAGAGGGACTCCAGCTTCCCAAAGGGTGAGCTTGTTAGTGAAAAGGAGATGGGATAAAAAAGCACGTGCTAGAACGCTGGCCCACAAACGGACTTAATAACACATATTCTCGTAACAGGCGTCCGTGTCCCTGAGTATTCTTGAAGAATGTGTCCCTGTGACATCAATACAACTGTAGCAGTTAACGTGCCAGGCTTCGCCGTTTTGCCCGTCGTCCATTCTGCTCGCCAACCAATAGACCTTGCACTTGGTGTACCCGAAGAATGGGAAGGGGGGAAGGAAAGAAAAACAAAAGCGATTGATATAAATGATCTGCCGGCTGAGAGAGGCCCCCAGGCAGGGGCGAGCGAAGGTCCGCTCGATACCAATTGATCGCGGGAGGCCCAGGCATTCGTCTTAATTCTGACTAATTAGGGCAGCGGCTGACGAGGAGGTGGGGGGGCAAGTTGGTGGTGTGTGTGCACGCATGTGTATCCGTGCATCAATGGGACCTCCCAGATTACAAAATCAAGCCCCCCGTGTTCACAGAGCGTGGAACAAGTGGAGGATTAAGGAAATCAGTTTAGGAAACAACAACCGTCACCACATTAGTGTTGCTGCCAAAATAATTCCCCTGTCTTCAGTGTGCTGCCTGACAGGCAGGATGGGAGTAAATCCTTCTCTCTTCCTTTTTTTTTTTTATCTTGTTTGTGTGAGAATTGAAGATTATGTGAGAATTGAAGATTATCTCGTGCTCAAGTCTGGCCTTTGGTAGCCAAGAGGCAGCAGTAGAGATGCTTCCCCAGCCTCACCCACCGCACAGATAGAGATCAAAGCCTTTTAATTGGCAGGAAGGAAAAGTTGGTCTTGATCACCAGGACAATTGTGATAAAAACATGATTTACTTGCGTCCTCGGTGTGAAAATGATGGGATGTAACCTCCTGGTTGTGGTTGAAAGAGACAAGTCTGCGGGGACCGGAGGCAAATTGCTTCAGCGTGCAATCCGACAGCAGTAGATAGTAGTGGGAACCTGAGAACAGGAGATGTGGCCTGGGAGGCGTCTCGGAGTTTAGAGGCAAAGCCCTTTTGAGAAAAAAAAAAAATCTCAACATTTGGGTGCAGGCATTGAGCGGCCATTGAGCTTCTGAGAGCCCGGCTTAGACTCTGATTCCTATCTGTCACTCCCTGAGGATGTTAGCAGCGTGAAGTGGAAGGTGGCAGGCGGGAGGTATCGCCATGAACGCGGGGCAGCAGCAGGGACAATTCTACCTGACTGGAGATCACAATCTGACAGAGACACACAAACACACACACACGGGCATTCATGTAAAGGTGCAGGCCTCACGCAGCACTGGTGGCTACACAGACGGAAAGGAAGAGTGACAAAATATCAGCGGGTAAAAGTGACAGACAGGCGGCGTATCTGTATCAGACGTTATTGTCCAGAAGAGACAAAAAAAAAGCTCAGGCGGGCCGGGCTGACTCGCGCCCTTTGTCACTCAATCTCACACAGGACGGGGCGAGACGCTGACAGATACACTTGAATATCCGCTACTCGCTCTCGTTCTTTGACACTTAAACTTTACTGCCCTTTCCACCTCACCGGCACGCTGTTCCCTGCCGGCTATTCATGTCGCGGCCGGCTCGCTCTCGCCACGAGCCCCCCGGTGGATCAGAGATTCACGAACAGGAAGCACACAAACGTACGTCGAGTGTCTGGATATCCTCACCGAGACTATAAATACCTCAACGGCTCCAGACGCGGTGTCAGGCTACTCACATCAAATTAACCAATCGGGGTGGACATGTCCCCTGATTTCCCTGCTCGTCAGCTCAAGTGTGATGTCCTAATGACTGCCTGGCCGTCGATACCGGTCCACATAACAGTGGGCCCTGGGGGGGACAATTAGGGAGAGGAGGGAGATGTTTTCCCTGATAAATGTTGTCACTGCTGGTATCGGTACTAATAAGCTGTAATTTGCCGTAGTAGACGGTGATGAAACGCACTTCAACAGGACAGACAGACAGATGGGTGAGCCCTACAAGGCTTTACGTGAAAGTGACACGAATGCTTCCATTAACTCAGAACGGTGGCAGCCATAATATGAGATCAGACCTGTGTGAAATATTGAAAAGTCCCCAATTGTGCAGAAATGGGCTCTAAAACAACACATTTTTCCATCCATTTCTAATCATTTTATCTCTGTATGTGTGTTAGTATGTAATCGTCTGCCCTAAATGAGATTTACCAGCTGAATAACCAAAATAAAATACTTATTTGAATATATTAGTGATGGGTGGGTTTAGGTATGTTAGAAATAATCAGCTGAGATATTAATTGGTGAGGCTCTGCCTGATAAGCCCACATCTGCCACACAACATGTTCTTCCAGCATTAACATATTTGCAAGGAAGTTAATTTAGTTTGACCTCAGCTTGTAACAGTAGTTACGAACTAATTTATTTGATAAAGCAAAAAGGGGAGATTTGAAACACCTGCAAGCTTTATTCTCACATATTAAAATAACATATTGGGAGGATTTTAACAAAACGGCAAATCAAATTACAAATAATTGAAGGAATGGTTGTATGGTGTGATTATCGGTTGATCTATTGTTTTATTAATCGTTGAATCATTTAGTCTACACTCAGAAAACCACATAAGCAGTCAATTTCTAATGATATGACAGTGGAAGCTTTTCACATGATAAACATGTATTATCTAAATGGTTGCAGGTCTATTTTCCGCTGATCAAACTATTGATTAAATCAGCTGCTCGTTTCTGCACTGCTTGGTGGCTCCTGACGGTTAGAGAAAAGACCGTGTGATGGATTTCCTCTTCAACATGCATGAGTGTGTGTTAAGCACTCTCCCACCGGAACAAAAAGAACAAAAGCTCTTCTTATTGGCTCTGGGACCGGTACGGAGCCGGAGAGTCGGGACGGTCACACAGACGCAGGTGGCGTGAGACTGCACGGCGCCGCCTGATGTGTGGGATGAGTGACGGCTACCAGCAGAGCGGGGTCGACTCGGCCCATCGGCAGACGCGACACCAGCGCCAGTCTGCAGCGCCGAGCAACAACCAGCATGAACAACTGAGACTTCGCCGGACAAAGCCCCCTCCGCCCGACTTCCCCTCTCCCCTCCGTGTCGCCATCCTGCCAGGACAGTGATGGGGCGATGTGTGTTGTTGTCAGCGTGGCAACATGGTGTCATCGTAAACTGTCATGTGCTGTCAATATTTACCCTGATTTGAGCCGCCTTGTGAGGCAGTAGACAGCAACTCATCTGATTGGGGGTTTATTCAAATGTGGCAAAGTCAGGGAATTACATCCATGGGAGTTTGTCTTCATTTGGGGAAATATTAGGATACATCGCTTGTATTTAAACTATACTGTCAAATATCACCCTGGCACTGTTTAGTAACAGAGATGGAGGGGGGGGGGGGGGGGTTGCATTCAGCTATCAACAGCAAAACAACCGTCATTTTAAAATGAGGTGACTGATGTGTCACAGTGGATAATAAGATGGCTGTGGGGGGATGTTCCGCTGTCAGTAAGTAGACAACTCAGTCAGCGTTTCATGCATTAATTTACACAGACCCTTAAAAGTAGCCTAAGTACAGCTAAATCTACAGTATCCATTTTTTTTAAATATAAATATATATATCATCTCTCTGAGAAGCCCCCAAAATCCATCCTTTATGCCCCACACCAAGCCAGGTCTTCGATTTAATTCCCCATCTGTGGCCAGCTTGAAATATTATCCAAGAAATGAGATCCGTGACCCTGAATACAGAGTGTGAAGCAGCACAGAGAGCAGGATGGAGACATGGCCTGATTCTGCTGCTAAGAGGCATGCCTTAGCGGGGGGAGAAGGCCTGGATCCCCTCCCCAAGTGGCATTGCTAAATATTTGCCCTCCTCCACTTGGCTGTCGAGACGCATCCACTCAGCCCCCCTTCCCCATCACTCCTCTGTTCTGCTCAGAAGTGGCGAGAGCTGGCACGGTCAGCCAGGCAGGGCGCCAAACCCACGACAGAAAGTTTCTCCACGCTGCCAGAGGTCAGGAAAGTTCAACAACCTGGATAGAATGAGCTTCGCATTTTTAAAACCTCTGGGCCTCCATTCGGGGAGTGACACTCGCCGCCGAGCGAGGGACGCGAGAAAAAAGGAAACGCTGTCAAATGGTCTTTGTGCTTCCCGGTGATTTGGAGAAAGGAACTCAACGAGCGGTCTCTGCGGACTTCCCCGCGTCAGTGTTCCATATTCATTACCTTTTTTTCCACATTCACATGGCAGGGTTTTAATTGCCTACAATTCAGACTAAAAAAGCTGAGATGAGCGGACTGAAAGCGCCGTGCCTCCTGAGAGGGAGATGTGGGAAGTCCACCGCCAGCACACTCAACCTGATAGACGCATTAACTACTAATAAGAGCCCTCATTATCCATAACCAGATTATTCCCTCTGCCATCGGCTCAAGTAGATTTTTTTCTCCTCCAAAAGAGACGCACAGCAAACTGATGAGCAAGCGTGCATCCCTGCTGTGCAGCCACTGAAGATGGAATCCAAGCAGCCCTGTACGAGCCATTAAACAAGTCAAACAAAAGACCTTTAATTCAAGGAGGCCTCTTTATCAGCCGAGGTGTTACTAACATCAGGAACCAGCTGTTTGGCTTCTAGCTCACCGTCTCGACCGCGAGTGTATCAGACAATATTACAACACAAAGCGTTTATTTACGCTTCCATTTGCTGCATGTGTAAGCGTGAGGCCCAATAGGAAGGCACAAAATCACTGTGTCTCTGGCCAGTGGAGAGTAACTTATATATCACAACTACATTTGGGGGAAATATTTTAATATTAATATTTTATGAATGCTGCAGTTACTAGTTCACTATGGTATTAATACTTTAATAAAGAAACTCAGTACTTTTTCCGCCACCAAATGAAATGAAAACGATTATGCTTTGTAGCTCTGGTGAGCAATAAACAAAGGGAACCTGAAATCACACAGTCGACCAAGATTTGATATCCTTAATGTTGTCTTGCAGAATCAATAAGCAATCAGCAATGTTAAATAATGGCAGTCTGACACTGATGGATGGACAGCAGGAGTCAAATGTTACTTAAGACCACGGACTTTACTGGCTTCTCTCATTACCTCTCTCAACTAACCTAAACTAAAGGTTTGTGTGTGTGTGTGTGTGTGTGTGTGTGTGTGTGTGTGTGTGTGTGTGTGTGTGTGTGTGTGTGTGCAACATGTATTGATATTATTAGAATGATTATGTTGGTGTGGCTGTCGTTGTTACCATTGCTGACTCGTCCCTCGCCCGGCGTCCGTCATGTCTGACAGGCTCGACCGCTCGTCGTCTACTGTTCACTCTGGAATGATCAAAATAAATCACTTTAATGGTACCATCAATTCTATTCAAGGACATATTACATTGCTGTAACATGTCAATTCATTTGGTTTAGTTATCTCCTACAATGTTACTGAGATGTGTGTGTGAATCCACGGCACCACCACATGCCAAACTATTTAACAGGCGGCTTATTCAGTAGAAATATCAGCCTTTTGATGTCCGAGCAGTCATGTGATGAGGAAGCAAGCCGTTGGAGGAGATCAGGAAACATGCCTGTTACACATGCAGTTTTTCATTGCTCTGCACTGTCTGGCTGTTCTGGGCTCTGGTGGTTATATTCTGTCACATTAACGTTGGGGTAGAGGATATGTTGACAGAGAGAGGACACTGCACATCCAGACTGTAGGGCTTTTCTAAGGCTGGTGGCATTGGGACATGAAGACAAGTGTGTGTGCGTGTGTGTGTGTGTGTGTGTGTGTGTGTGTGTGTGTGTGTGTGTGTGTGTGTGTGTGTGTGTGTGTGCGTGCGTGTGTGTGTGTGTGTCTGTGTGTGTGGAAGGAAAGGGTTGCCTGTGGAGCGGAGCATGTGGATGCCCACCCACTCAGCAGCCTCGCGGCCGTCGTCATTTCGCATCAATCCACAGCCCCTCAATATAAATAGGACAGGCGTCCTAAAGCTATGCAGTACTAAGAGAGAAAATGGCATTATGCATTGACCCTGGGCCCCTCAGCTTGAAATATGACTATACGCCAGCCTGTTGTAATGGCGGTTTCCCTAAACTTGCACACCACTCTGTTAACGGGGCATTATTTTGGCAGTTAGTATACATGGAATTAATGTACTTGTCTTGTACTGCCTA
Source organism: Eutrigla gurnardus (assembly GCF_963514095.1). Classification (NCBI taxonomy): domain Eukaryota; kingdom Metazoa; phylum Chordata; class Actinopteri; order Perciformes; family Triglidae; genus Eutrigla; species Eutrigla gurnardus. Next base: position 13,682,429 of record NC_139931.1, on the reverse strand, counting down.
TAACAATACAAGTCAAGCGAGTGCCAACGGACGTCAGTCAAACGGCAACTTTGGAGACAAACTTCCAATTTCTAACTTTGAAACAATTAAAAAAGTTTTTCCATGAGTGTATTACTCTTTTGTTTTTGTTTCACACACACTATATGCAATTAACTAACTTCTTTACAGTGCTGAGGTGCACCTTCAGTTTAATGTCAATCAGCACCTCAGACATCAAACAGGGCATGCTGGGAAAAGAAAAAACAACTACTATTTTTGTCATGTTTTCATCACTTTATATACAATTCATGGATATTATTAGCAGCTGGATTACACCGTCTTCCTTTTTTGGTCCTATTTGAAACTTGATGCTGCGCCAACTCATCAGTCACAATTGTTAAAGGGTGTTTGATGAAAGTTAATTTGAATTTTGCCTGAATTTACAAATTGGGCTGAATGTGTGCACGGGTGTATTTCTGGGCTGTAAGGAATTGAAGGTGGTGCACTAAAACAGAGAGTACAGTTCCACGCGGTAGCATCCCCGTGGCGTCACAGAAGCTTCACACTTCATTACTGCAAGGCCAGCGACGTGTGAAGCCATTATGTAGGAGCAGTGGGAAGGGGAGTGTGTGTGTGTTTGGGGTATAACTAGGGGTTGTGGGGGGGGAAGGGGTGAAATAATAACCATCCTTGCTCAAAGTACTTTCTGGAAGCAGGATCAAGCCATTCACATGGAAACATTGTTTAATGTATTCAAACAGCTGGGAGGTGTTGTCCCAGTGTCAAATGAAAGAGGACGAACAAACAGCTGGCAGGGCATTTCTCTTGCTCCACGGCTCTGCTTACAACTATACTTTAATAAGTCTGATGCACATGCATGGAGCAATTTGCAATGAATCACATACTAAATAAGCTTCAAACTATTGTTGTGCAACTGAGTCCAAGACCTGATATCCTCCGCCTCTCTCATGAGACAGGAGAAAACAAATCTATGTCCTCTACTTCCCCCCAGTGGCCCAAAGCAAAATCACACGTGCTTATGCTTCTCTTGATATCATATCTGTGTGTCATCCATGAAAAATGAAAAAGGTATGGTGAATGGTAGAAATAAACCCAATCATGAGTAACTTATCACGCTACTGGTGTCTCAACTATTTCAGTCAGTGCCAACGATGCAATGCAATGGCCTTCTCGGAGATTTACAATGAAACAAATTGACCTTCAAGGACGTCATCCTAGATGGACACAAATGCTTTTTCAGCATTTCGATATGTTGTGATGATTATGTTCCGCCAGAGGATGTTTGATTGCCAGCTGCCCACTGAATTTTTATAAGAATGGCGGATTATTTTTTTAAATCAGCATTTCAATTAGACTAGTACCGCCGTGCCTAGTGCTCAAAGCCTGTGAGTGCATTGAGTACCATCTGTTAACTGTGGGACAATTGGACATTCATTTTCAAGAACTTTGGAATTTGTGGCAGTATCCCAGGGCACTCTAAGTGACTGCCAAAGCTGAGTATTTAGCTCTGATTGAAATGTTGGCTGCTGTAATTGATTTAACGAGACATATTAGCAGCAGTAAAAACGTATTACTGCCTTTTTTTTTCAAACGGCCATTGACAAGACCTGTGTTCATAGACCACAGGTGTACAATACATTGCAGTAGGAACATGGGGAATGGATGAAGCAGGCCCATAGGTTTCTATTTCAAGTATTGGAAGAGAGGTAATGCTATGAAATGCTGTGCAGGCACTTTAATGTGTTATATTGGGACATTTCTCCATGATCAAGAACAGCTTTCATTTCGGACGCTAATGACTGTGACAAACAGCTATAAACTATAAGGCTGAAAGGGTATTAAGACATTTAACCCACATTGATTGAACTGATATAGAAATGCCAAATTAAAAACACGGCCTCAATGTTTGAAGTAAGTTATGAGATTTTACAATAAAAGGTGTATTGCATAAATATATAAACTGATGCCATGTTTGTAGAAATTAATGTTTCAGAAATACAAACAATTGAAAGTAACAAGTTTAGTTGCGTGACTTACATAGTCTGTCTGTGGCGTTTCTTGGAGCTTTTTTGTGTTTACACTTTACAACTAGAAATACTTTGTTAATATACTTAAATATAAGAATCCGTGCACGTCTGAGCTTATAAGAAAATAACTGCCAACATCGAAGGGGGAAAGCTCGTGTTTCTTTACCTTTTTCGACAGGCAATGAGAATGGACAGCCGTGCGCCGCCGAAAGACCCCAAAGGACCAAGATGGCTGCGCCCGTGACAGACGCCGGGGAGTTTGAAAGCTGGCTAAATGATCGGCTAGACTCGCTGGAAGTGGACCGTGAGGTGTACGGGGCGTACATTTTGGGGGTCCTGCAAGAAGAGGAGAGTGACGAGGAGAAGGAAGATGCGCTTCAAGGGATTTTATCCGCATTTCTGGTGAACATCCAACGCGGCATGCCCCGCTCAGCCGCCGAGGCTGCGCTTCAGTTGTCGCTGTCTGTCTCGTCTGCCGGTCGGTGCCAAGTGACAGCGCCGATGTCAGCTGTCTGTTGTTGGGCAAAATATCCACGTTAGACGTGGCAGTATTCCTTCAGCTAAGGTCTAAACGCCACATGCGGTGAATTGAGCTGCTCTCTCCTGTCACGTAAAATCCAATTCAGCAGCACATGAGTCACAACACGGCTCTTTAAGTTGTTTGATAACTTCCGCTTGGAAAGTAAACGTGCTGTTTGCTAGACACGTCTACAAACTGGCCTTATAGGTGTGTCATGAGTCAGTTTGACAGCTCGTGTTGGCTTCATTTGGAATAGTAGTTACTGTTCACAGGATCCACATAATGTGTGATCCCGTGTTGTTTTCGTGTCCTATGTACACTGCCTCGGTGCTAGATAAGCCAGATGCATCATGTTGTGAATGTTGTCATGTAGGAACTCTCCCGACTATCCTCGCGTACTTAACAGGCTGCGTTGAATGATGCATGGCTGGATAGAAAGCTGAGTGTATACAGTGAGCCGTTAGTACTCAACTGTAATGTGTCCTCTGTGTTTAGGATGAGTGCAACGTGGAAGATGTCTGCAAAGAGATCATCAAGCAGTGGACAGATTGGCGCAACAGATCAGCAGCCAAGATGGTTGAAGATGGTATTTATCTAACTTTGACTCCCCCCTCCCAGAACATCCACATACTGTACAGTTGTAATGTCAACAACATAATGCAATGGAAATAAGAAAAACAATCTTGCAACAATGCAGTCAAGACTTGCACAGAAAGCTCCAGGTCATATATAAGGTTGCATATAATAGTCCATATTAAAGCCAGCAGGCTTGTCGACTCATTTAAATCTTGATGAAAGGGAGTGAAGACAGCTGGCTGAGTCTTTCTTCAATAACAGTTAAACATACAGAGGGGGATTAGCTCTCTGAGTTTTAAGTCCTTTGCTTTGATTCGGAAGCAGAATGCACAGAGATGAAAAACTAAACAAAAGCAGTGGCTGAGACTGCAGAAAGTATTTTTGTGTGTGTGTGTGTGTGTGTGTGTGTGTGTGTGTGTGTGTGTGTGTGTGTGTGTGTGTGTGTGTGTGTGTGTGTGTGTGTGTGTGTGTGTGTGTGTGTGTGTGTGTGTGTGTGTGTGTGTGTGTGTGTGTGTGTGTGTGTGTATGCCAAAAAAAAAGTAATCTCCACTAAGTTTGTTTAGTCAGTATTCTTCCTGGAAAGAGATAGTGTACATAACCATAAGGATGTGTATGCTGTCTGCAGTCTCAAGCTCAGATGGCAGCCCGAGTGGCTCCGTCTGTTCTCTCCTTTGTATTTTGTATCTGTATTTTTTTTTTTTTTACGAGTAAAGCTGCGCGTTATTGTGGTTAATTTACAGTTTGGCCGTGTTCTGTCTTTTCTGTCCTATAGCTGAGGTCCAGGCCATCGCCAGCATGATCGAAAAACAAGCTCAGATTGTGGTGAAACACAAGGAGGTCTCCGGGGCGTCAAAGCCAAGGAAGGAAGCCCTCCTTGCTCAATACGCCAACGTGACTGACGACGAGGAATATCCTTTATTTTACAAATTGTAATGATTGACTTCAATAACCAAACGTTTCTTTGACCATGCAGATAGACTGTGCATGTTATACGTTGTCTCATCCAGTCAACGTTTTCTTCAGACACATTTCAGTCAGGATCCATACTATGTGAGTTATTTCCTTGACAAAAGCACTGAAGCTGAAGAAGAGGTGGAAAATACCTTCACTGGAAATGATAAGTGTATCCTTTCTAAAGCTGTTTATGATCAGAGTCTATTTATAATTGCATGGAATTCACCGTTTCTAATTGCATTACGGATGGATAATGCAGTAGTTCCATAACCCTGACTGCACGATACACTGCACTAATCATTTACACTTCCATACCGTAGTGGTAATACGTGGTAGTGATAAATTAGCAAAAGTGATTTTCATCCAGCTGTCCTTCACTGAAAGTGTCAGCCCTGTTTAAGAACACCAATGTGGAAGAGGTGCTGAACAGGCAAAAGGAAAAGCGGGATCAGGCTCGCGACGATGCTCAGAAGAAGAAAGAAGGCGACAAGATGCAGCGGGAGAAAGACAAACTAGCCAAACAAGACCGGAAAGAAAAGGAGAAGAAGCGTACACAGAAAGGGGAACGCAAGAGATAAAACCAAGAGAAAAGGACATTTTCTATGTGGAAAGGTTTTGTTATGATACGATAAAAACAACAACAGTCATTGCCTCTTATTAGCTGAACCTCATTAGCACATTCAGGATGTGAACATGTCGTCATCAGTTACTCTCTCTTACTGCAAATTGGGCAGGTTTTGATTTTCTTGGATACTGACATGAGCAGATACAGAAAGATGTGTATGAACAAAGCTGCAAACCTTCATATCATGAGTCTTATTGGCGATTTAAAAAAAAAAAGAAGTCCCTCCCAATGTTGCTGTTGCAGCCAGTGTGAAGCATGCTTTAGCTGTGACAGTTCCCCCTGTAATGATCAAAGTATGGTATACATGTGACACACCAAATGGATTGATTATGGCTAAGGCCAAGAAATGCTTGTCAGTTTCTGCTGCTATGCTCTGTGCCAAAACACCTTTCATTTCTGCACTTCTGAGTAAAGACACACGTTCATGTCAAACTGTTTTGCGGCCATTTTGATGCTTAAGGGTTTGAGTTTTACTGTCTATGCATTCAGTCTGAGAATAAAATCAAATTATACCTCAACTATATCATGGAACATAATTTGAAATTTCATAATGAGGTTCATCTTTTGAAATTAATAAAAAAGGAAAAAAAGTTCAGCTGTTTGGAATGATTTATTTTAAAATCGTCCTTTTTACATAACAAAGAACCAAACATGAACATTAAGATGAAATTGAACAACTCATTCACAAAGCAAAGTCAGGGAATGACTTCTCAGATGATTGTTGATGCAGCTTTTTTAACAGATAAGAACTTTAGTCCCTGGCTGACAAACGTGTCACACCGATGATAATATTTGAGAAAACTATCTCAAAATACAATTATAGTAAATGTAATCAACACATTTCAATTTAAAGCACTCAACATTAAAAGTTTCAGTATATCTATTGTTACAACTCAATTTGTTTGATGAAGAGACAAATAACACAAGAAAAAAAGCATTTCTGAAATGAATTGGAACATTTCAGAATATGTTCAATAATTTAGCAGGTTAATATTAAACTTCTGATATAGAGCCAGTCTGCAAAGACTTACCAGCATCTAGAGAATTATTGTCTAACTTAAAACATTTCACTGTTGGGAATATTTCTTATGTTTCACCTGGAAAGTGTGATAGATACATATAAATGTAAAACACTGAACATTTCTTTCTTAAGTTTGAGTGTCTATGGCACAGATCAAACTTCACCAAATTGCAGATAAATACAACATTCTTAATGTTTACAGCATGTTAAGGTAACATAAACATGTTGAAGAAATTAATTGGAACATTTTAGAAAATATTTTATTTAGGCTGACTACTGCCCTAATGATTCAATTATTGCTTGGGAATCCCCCAGAACTGAGGTTTCATTACATTTCAATAAATAAGTAAAACAGAAGAATTAATCCTTCCTCATAAATAGTGCCTTTTAAATACATTTTAAGTTAATTTGGAACAGACACTAATTCAATTAATTGAAATGAAGTTAAGATACAGCAGGATCATTTACATTTCTTGTAATTCCCACCCAACAGAAGTTAGCCAACTGAAGCTTCTGGGTGCCAAAAATTGCCGCCATCATCGGGCTTCAAATTGCTCATCTCATATTCTGCAGTGATCACTAAGTTGCAGGTAAAATGTCACTACAGACTTGCAGGGAACATTAGGTTTTTTTATCACCATATTGCCGATGGGAAATTTATAATCAGGGCATTCCGGAGTGGTTTAAATGTAATCAAGACCTTTAGCTCATGCTTATTGCCTGCTAAACTTTAAAAGAGTGTCCTTCAAATGGAGAGGAGCTCCTCTGTGTGTGTGTGTGTGGCCTCCCTGTTAACATGGTGCTCCTGCCTCTTGATAGGTTTTCGGTAGAGTCATCTGGAGAGCACACCACAGGACTGTGCGAACCTTCCTGGTGCTGACAGCAAGGTCCTTCAGTGCCATGGCTACCGACAGGGTGTCTATGAAACGGAAGCAAGTTAGGACCTGCAGCATTTGAGAGACAGCGACATATGCCCACCACTGCAATATGAGTTACCTCTGTCCTCTTTGAAATGAGCTTGCTGCCACTGGGGTTTGGCAATCTCTTCCTTGCGTCTTGCCTGAGTGATGCAAATAGCCAGATGATGCTGGTTCAGTGCTGCGTGGATGTTGATATGGAGGGGCGTGTTGCACACACACTCCATTCTATCCAGCAGACTTGCCACCTGGAACACACAAACATAAGCAACCGTTATATTGCCCCCTCAGTCTAAGAAATGTGTGATATGCTTATTATTATTTAGTCATCACACAAACATCTGCTCAAAAATTGTTAATTTGTCAACAAGACATTAAAAAAGATTGTTTGTCTTAATGAGGTCTTATGTCATATATCACCTTCAGAACATAATGCTGCAGTGAAAGAATTTGCCTGTAGATGGCAGTATAAATGCAATTCATTGAGGAGTCTCACCCTTGCTTGTTCTCTCATCTGCTTGACAATGAGGTGGTCAACTCTTGTGGGATTTGGTGGAGTTTTGGGCAGGTTAGTGTTGTATGCTTCTGGAGTCCCAAGAAATGTCTTGGTAAGGATGAACTCTGTCTAAAATAATAACGACAATAAAAAATAACACAAAAAAAGCAACAAAAACATTTTTTTTTAACAGATTTCAAAAGTTTACCTCCTTTCTCTCCTTCTCCAAAGACCTCCACTGATCATAGCACTCCTCCAGGTAGACGTATAACTGTAACACAGGTCCTCTTTGATTCATCGCTACTGAAGCTGTCATGGCTGAGCCCATGCCATGATAAGTGCTCTTTCCTTTGACATTGGCAGATGTCATATCACCAAAATTCATGCCAGGAACACCACTCCCATAGTTCAGTGGGGATCTGCTGAAGTTTGAGGAGTTGATGGAGTACCTCCTGGGGTCGTTCACAGGATACATGAAAGGCATGCACAGCTGTGTATTCCCTGCACTGAGCATGCAGTTTTCTCCATCAAATCTCTGAGTCTGCATGCTCCCCAGGTGATCAAGGTTTGAGTTCTGTGAGAGGGTCTGTTTCTTATCTCTCCCAATCATGTTAGTGTTGGTTAGGGGTCTTGTAGAGAAGCCTTCTCCTAGAAAACCAGACATATGGATCCTCTTCTTTTTCCTCTGCATTTGTGGCTTGCTCTCTATCAGGCGCTGCTGAATGTGATTCTTTGAATACGGGTCCACGCTTGTGTTATTGGGGAATGAAGTGTTTTCTCTGTGCAGCAGGGTCATGTTGCTTTGGTATTGCTTTGGGAGGTTTAAAAGTGCAGGGAATGGCTTGGGTGGCTGGAAGTACTCTGTGCTTTGTGGGCTGAAACCAGGTAGATCATGAAAGGCGTCGCGTTTAAGCGATTGTTTCCTCACGCCTCCATTTCTTTCCATCTGCAATGTCCCAAAGTCTCCCAACAGCTGTTTCGGGGTCTGCATTGCTGGAGTACTCTGTGTAGGAACTGCAGGACTGATGTTTTTCCATTGTTCAACCATGGCATCTTCACGGCGCACACCCATTGCTTGTCTGTGAATGTTTAGAAAGTCTCCAGAACACATGTTATCATGCTCTCCAGCCATTAACGATTGAAAACTGCTGACCAGTTGGTTAATGTCTTGTGGCCCCCACTGCTCATCACTGCTCTGGATGAACTCCTCTTCATAATAAGGATTGAAGCATTTGCTGTTCATTTCAATTTGAGGGCTAAAGACATTACTGAGGTCAGGTAAAGTATTTATGGGATGAATATAACCTTTGTCCTTCTCAGCTGGCATGTTGTCATATTTGCCTTGTAGTACCTGTGACAAGTAGATGTTTCCTGCGTTGGGCATCGGTAGACATGGTGGCGGTTTCAGAGAGTGGATAGTGTAGCCGTCCTGGTCTCCATTAGGCAAACTAAAAGTCCTTTCTTGATTTTTAAAAAGACCATTGGACTGTTGATAAAACTCTTCGAAATCCCTGTCCACTGACTGTCCCTGTGCTTTACTGTAAGTCTCACGGGATACATAGTTTGGAGACCAGATTGGATTGCATGTAGGTAGGATCCTAAAAGAAGAATCAAGAACTTCCTTTAACATTAATGTTCATAAAACTACTACAACATAAGAAATATTAAAAAAAAATTAAATGAGGATTAAAAACTACAGACTTTTGCCTTTCAACACCCATAAATCCTACAAAACATACTGTAATGTATATATTACAATGTGAAAACCTTAAACTTTGACATACCCATCACTGTAGTAGCTTTCCTGAGGAACTACTTCATCCAAGATATTTGACACTAGGCCCTGTAGATCAGTGTCCCTGTCAAAATTAATGCCATCAGTGGGTTTTCTGAAAGGAAAAGAAACCATTTCCTTGGAATTGCACTCTATTTTTCTTCTTTTCATTCAACAGTATTTGTTTTTCTTTCATAAGACTTACATCCACACAATACATTAAATTACCCCCGAATAGCAGAAAAAAGCCCAAACCTATTTTGATCCTAAGAAATAGCAGCATAATTGTCTAACACTACTACAAAACAGTGCACAGAGGAAAAGCATACAACCTGAACATAGATAAAATTGAATACCTGCTTTTAATGCCATTCTGGGCACATTTGATCAGGGAATGTGGATCATCATGATCATTGTGAGACCAGGGAATGTAGGATGCTGTGTTCTGCTCCTGTAGATAGACACTGGGGATAGCAACGAAGGGCGATGCCACACTACCATTGTTTTCGCCAGCCATATTTACACTTGCCTGAAAGAGAGAAGCAATGAAAAACTTGAAAAAAAAAAACATAAACGCATTGTTTTTTTGTTTTTTTTTTAAATCAGACACAAAGCAGATTGTTACACATTACAAGACTTTTTGTAGGTGCCACAGTTTCTAACTATTTATAACACTGCTGAAAGAATGTAAAAAGAAGTATTAAGTAATTAGTCAGTTGGCAAATGATGAATCAGTGACCATTTTGATAATAAAACAATACATTTTTAGGCATTAGGAAATTGTGATTTTCACTTTTTTTAAGCTACGAACTATGACACACAGATTCAAACAGATACAAAATAGTTAAGGGAAGGACCTGATCTCACTAACATAACATATGGATATGTTGATTCAATAATTTTTCATTAACTATCCCATAATAAACCCCTAACACGTATGTGTGTGGCTATTGAATATATGCCATGACATAAAAAAAATAACATAGCTATGACTCTAAAATACCTTACCTGACGCTTGTATGTGGGAAAGAATGATTTTGCAAATGTGCTCGGATACCCGTCAAACGCCATTCTGAGCTCCCTTGAACTTAACTTTTTATTTTCTCAATATTACTCCATTCCAGGTCTGGCAAAACACAAAACTCATTGTTAATATCTGATATAATCATATGTGATAAAGGTTTGTGATAACTTACGAGTCATTGGCTCACTGCTATCACAGAAAAAGGCAATCATCCGTGCCATTTGTTAACGTTAGCGGATTAAGCTAGCAACCTGTCGATGCTGCCATGGCTAATTTTGACTAAACTTTCGCCAGTATTACACACGTATGTTACACATATACACCGCTTACCTGTGAGTAAACGTTGGATGACTTTGCAGGAACAAAGTTGTCTGAGTAAAATAGAGGGCTAGGTCAAGGAAGGTTAACTTTTGGAGTAAGTATTTTCTGCACTGTCATTATCGTTAACTGCTCGTCTCTCGTGCCGTCCCAGAGTTCGCTCGCAGCGGTTAGTCGCGACCTGAACACCCATTGGATGAGCCTGGCGACGACTATTTCTTCGTCCAATTAGCATCAAGTAGGAGATCCGCATAGCAACGTAAGACGTCGCCCCCTAGAGTCCATTGTGTGGCACTGGGCACCTGTTTTTCCATATGATAGACGACATGAATTCAAAGACATTAGACTCCAGATCCAAATATTGTTGTGGCTGCTGCATTTTGCATGTGACATCTTTCTCTATTTTATTTTTATTTTTAATTACTAACAATAGTAGTAACAATTACACTATTTGCAGTATTTTGTATACATTTGTTCATTTCAGTTTCGGTTAACTTGATTTCTTTTAAGTTTTTCATCAAAGTATTTTATTATTATTACACTCCAATTTAATCCAAGTTATCTACAAAATATATGCATAATAACTAGTTCCAAATTTCGACGTACATGCGACTGATTGATTCATTAATTGTCATAGCTTGATGTGGAATACGAACATTACATGGACAAGTACACTAAGTGGGAAAGTCTACCTCTCACATGCAGGGAAAACTTGAAAGTCTGGTTGGGCCACGCAGTCCAGCTGTGTTGCAAAGTTTGAAAATGTTAGCAAAAAATACTACCCGGGCACGAGCGACATTTCCTTCAAAATAAAAGCATACACTTTGTCAAAGTGTTGACGTGTATACAACTTAATGAGATAATTGCCTTTCAGTAGCATTGGATTGTATGAGTGCAACTAATACATTTGATTATGATGCTAAATTTAATTTTCACTGTTATAAAATTGTAATAAAATATGATTATAATGAATGCATTATAATTATGCGTTGTAGTAGTAGGCATAACACATATTTGGGGGTTCACTATTCACTATTGGTGAGACTCTTGTTGAACAAATGTGTATGTATCAGTCGTTTATTATATCAAATATGTATGCCACGCTGGTATCATGGAATAAAATGTTGCCAGATACTCGTCTTTTAGGATTTTATTCTGAAATCTTTCACCGGAAGTTATGTTTCTTATTGTGGCTGTCTTGACGGTGTTGAAGTCATCGGAGTTGAAGAAAAGAAAAAAAAAGTCAGCCAGCAGTTCAAAGCGGAGAGCAGAGAGCAGCGCGCAGGTCTTCACCATCAGTTTTTCACTTTTATACGTCCCTCTCGGTCCGGAGCTGCTCGCGGAACCGATGATACACACGAAACCAGTTTACAGCAAGTTACATCGGACTGTTGTCTCCAACTTGGGAAGATGTTTTTTTGCCAGACCTGGACCGTAGCTCTCCTGCTGCCTCTGCTGATATCAGCCCAGTATCAAGGGGACAACGGAATAGTGGTCCCGGAGCACGGATTCTGTCAGCCCATTTCCATCCCTCTGTGCACGGACATAGCCTACAACCAAACCATCATGCCAAACTTAGTGGGCCATTACAACCAGGAGGACGCCGGGCTCGAGGTGCACCAGTTTTACCCTCTCGTGAAGGTACAGTGCTCGCCGGAGTTGAAATTCTTCCTGTGCTCCATGTACGCGCCCGTGTGCACGGTTCTGGAGAAGGCCATCCCTCCCTGCAGGTCGATCTGCGAGAGGGCCAAGCAGGGCTGCGAGGCCCTCATGAACAAGTTTGGCTTCCAGTGGCCGGAGCGCCTGCGCTGCGAGAACTTCCCCGTGCTGGGGGACGGACAGATCTGTGTGGGCCAGAACGACTCCACCGCAGCCGCCACCGTCCCACCCATCATGCCTGTCCCCGGGGCCCACCTCACCATGGTCCCCGTGCATGAAAGGCCCTTCCGTTGCCCCTCTGTCCTCAAAGTACCCCCATATTTGAATTACAAGTTTTTGGAGGAGACGGACTGTGCAGCTCCCTGTGAGCCGTCGAAGAGCGGTGGGAACATGTTTTTCACTGACAAAGAGATTCATTTCTCCCGCATATGGATTCTGATCTGGTCCGTGCTTTGCTGTGCCTCCACATTATTCACAGTGACCACCTATTTAGTTGACATGCAGCGCTTCAGATACCCTGAGCGACCTATCATCTTCCTGTCCGGCTGCTACACTATGGTGTCCATAGCCTACATAGCAGGCTACTTCCTGGGAGACAAAGTGGTGTGCAATGATAGCTTCAGCCCAGATGGCTATAAAACCATCGTCCAAGGCACCAAAAAGGAAGGCTGCACCATCCTCTTCATGATGCTCTACTTCTTCAGCATGGCCAGCTCCATCTGGTGGGTCATCCTGTCTCTCACCTGGTTCCTGGCAGCAGGTATGAAGTGGGGTCATGAGGCCATCGAGGCCAACTCTCAGTATTTTCACCTGGCGGCCTGGGCGGTGCCGGCCGTCAAGACCATCAGCATCCTGGCCATCGGGCAGATCGAGGGGGATGTGCTCAGCGGGGTCTGCTTCGTCAGTCTCAGCAGCCTGGACCCCCTACGAGGCTTTGTGCTGGCCCCGCTCTTCATTTACCTCTTCATCGGCACCTCGTTCCTGCTGGCCGGCTTTGTGTCCCTGTTCCGAATCCGCACCATCATGAAACACGACGGCACCAAGACGGAGAAGCTGGAGCGACTGATGGTGCGGATCGGGGTGTTCAGCGTGCTCTACACCGTCCCCGCCACCATCGTTATCGCCTGCGTCTTCTACGAGCAAGCCTTCCGCCCACACTGGGAGCGCAGCTGGGTCAGCCGTAACTGCAGGGGCCTGGCCATCCCCTGCCCTCTGCAGACGGGGCCCCGCATGACTCCAGACTTCACTGTCTACATGATAAAGTACCTCATGACACTGATAGTGGGGATCACCTCTGGATTCTGGATCTGGTCTGGAAAGACTCTACAGTCCTGGCATAAGTTTTACACAAGGCTGACAAACGGCAAACAAGGGGAGACCACTGTGTAGAATAAAGGGACACCCAAACGTTGCTGGGGCTCATTTGTGTGTTATTATCATGTGATAGGTAAGTAGCACAGTGAGTAGCCATAGGTTCTTCCAGCATTCGTATTCTCCTCAGCTTTATAGCCACACATACATGCCAAACTGAGGGTCAGGGTTTGACAAAAGGGCAAGCTGGATAAACAAGGGGCGAGCCTGACTGTCTGAACAAATAACAAGCATGGCTATGGATGCCATGTGCTGAAATGCTCTCCCTCCCCCTCTCTTAAAGCCACCATAAGCTCACGCCGAGTGATGATCCAGCAGCCGAGAACATAAAGAGCAGGGGGGGGGCTGAGCGCTGGAAGAATGGCGGTTTAGTCTCTGTGTAAACATTTCATATGTAATTAAATGAAATTGTAAATAGTATTTGTAAAAACATGAAATTATATATATTTGTATTTATAGAAAGTAAATACTTTTCCATATATCTCGCCAGTGTACCTGCTTTACTTTTGCACTGTAAGAATGCCACATACTGTAGATCTAGATATGCTCCTCTTTTTTTTTTATTATTAATTGCTGGTTATGAATCCCGTTGTTTTTGTATGGATTAAAAACATTTCAGATAACATCCATGACGCTTTTTCCTTTCGGCTCACTCGTTCACTGCAAAATGTGCAGATCAACTCAAATAATGCTTGATTTAAAATTCCTAGTTTATGCCTCGTGACTTTCTTTCATAAAAGAGCAGCCATGTTGTTTTTTTCGGGGCGAGGGGGGGGTTGTGTCACACCTGAACATCTGTTGCCTCAGACTGGCAGTAAAACAAGTCATGTTAATTATTAATGGAAGTAGCTTCTTTCACAAGACTGGGGAATAAAAGGAGTTCATACTGAGACAATTGAACGCTGCCGTTATATTCTGGAGTATCTCACGTCTCAGTGTTGCGTGACTGAGAAACCAGTGCCAACCTGTAAGAATGCTTTCTCACACATGTACACTAACGTCGCCTCCAAGTGCCAAACAAAACAAGAGACCCTTCTTTTTCAGCCCGTCGTCGGAGAGGGCTCGGTTAAATCAACACGACTCATCTGGCGAGAAAAATGTCGGCGCTGTTGCATAGGTGTGAAAATGTCCTCGCCCGTCGGTGTTTACGTGAAGGGGAAAACGGGGGTGTTCGGGTTTGCTGTGGTGTTACTCGGTACTTAGTGTAGTGTTGCCATTTGGAATCCCCCGAGCAATGCGCGACTGAAACCGAACCTTCTCCGCGCTGATGTCATGAAGTAGATGGGTGTGTTGGAGAAAGTCGATCCTCTTGCCTCAGAGCGGAGGCTTCGGGCCAGAGGCAGGCGTTTTGGGAGGTTGCACGCACATACGGACCCACACTGTGTGTGCATTGTTGCTGCAACAGTCTGGAGGGACACATAATCACTGTATTAGGCTGTATCTCTCCAGGTTACAGTATAATTACTGATATGATGATATGGCAAAGCCTGGCTGTCAGTGGAGCTCCTCTATCTTGTGACCTGTTGGACAAGTTGATGTTTGTCTTTCTGGTATCCTTATCTGGGGTTGAATAAAGAAACGTAAGAACAGACAGGTAAGAGTGATTAAAGGTGGAAACAGATACTCCGAGGGGGGAAAAACATAAATCTACCCTCTTAACACCCCCTCTGCCTCCTCCCTCCCTCCCTCCCTCCCTCGCTCTCTCTGCTCAGATGATTGGGGGGAATGCGAGTGAGTCAGGAGAGCGGTGCTGGGCCTTTGCCTAGTGACAGACAGTCTCCTGTGTGCTGCTCACTTCAAAGCGCCGCTGAAACCTGACTAGCTCCTTGTAAACAGTGCCGCCTGGCCCGAAGGCCCACTTCCTGCGCTTAACTCAACTTAATGGCTGGCTTGTTTGGCTTTGCACCGAAGCAGAGGAGCGAGCGAAGGGGCGAGAGAATGAAGAGAAGCGACGTGGGGTGGGGTGCTGGTGGTGAAGAGAGCGAGATTGTTTTAGGGTTTGAGAAGGGGGAGGAGGGGTTTTGGAGAGCGCGATGGAAAATTTGGTGTTATTTGGTTGCTTTTGTCTTCCTCCAGGGAAAGGCAACAAAGAGAGGAAGAAAGGGAGACTCCAAATGAGGAGACGTGACTGTGATTTTGTGAATATTTCAGCTGAAACTTTGGATGTCGGACCGTTAAAAGCTAAATGGAAGCAGATGCCGTCATTTAACTCGTGCCAGGAAAAACAAAGCTATTCACAAAGTCATTTTCTCTCAGTAAATCTTGATGTGCTGCGGGGGAAGTTTTACATAGACTTCACCTGCTGACCATCTCTATACAGAGAGGACGAACCCACCGTGTCAAGCTGTTCGTATTAGCTGCACATGAGGCGGCGGCTGCGTAGAGTAGATCCTTCTCTCTTTAATGTCGGTGCCCGGTTTATCAGGGGCAGCCGTCTCCTCTCTTGTTGATCTCAGATCTTAAATCTCCCGTGCAGCCGTTTCCTGCTTGCTCGAAGGCAAGAAGGGACAAGCCAAGGATTGGGGGTAAGACAGGAAGAATGCTCCTGGAGTTGATATTAGATGTCGCTGAGAAGGCCTTGGCATGTCAGGAAAAGGATCAAGTTGTTAGTCTCACGCGCCTTCCCGTTGCTGCTGGAGTCAAGTTTGTGTGAATTAACTTTTTATTATTATTATTTACTGTATAAGAATTATATCAGGCCTATGGAGGGGCTTGCAAGCGGACAAAGGAAATCAGGATTGAGAAAAAAGGGGGGAAAAGAAAGAAAAAAAACCCTCCCAGACATGTAGTAAGTCTGCTTCTAATCAAATCCTGGCACCAACTCAAGAAGAGCTCATGCTCTGAAGGCTAACACTGGATTAGTTGCAGTCATACATTATCCTAACCATAGGAGAGCAGCTGAGATTTTCCAGAGCACATTTTTACATCTATCTGTCCTCGAAATCTCAACAGGAAGTGCGACGTCTCTTTCTCCTCCTATCGTTGCTTTCAGAGGCGGCCGCTGTGAGTGGGACGGAGCGTAACAAGTTGGCAGGAGGCCGACGTTTTGAAACGTTGGGTTTCTGACTGTGATTCAGGGCCTCCAGCCATAAATACTGCTCCCTGACAGTCACCGTGAGGAGGTGTCCTGCTTTCCTCCATTCATCTCCCGTCCCACAAAAAAATCACTTTTTGTTCTCGACTTGACGGCCATTTTACTGTTGTTGAATTCACAGCCATGTTTTTCACAAAGGGATAGATGATATCATCGTCGTTTTTTGCTGTTGAAGAGCCACATTGCTTCTCGGATACTAACATCACTTCAAGATAAAAGTCTTAAGGATTTGAATTGTTTTATTGTCACTGTGATTTCTCCTCCTGGTCTCCTTAAGGCGTGAATCATGCCTTTACAAGACGTCCAGCTGTTCTTGAAACACCAAACACAGTATCTCATACCTTATTTTCCTAAATAATCACCAACATGTGGGCCTTGCAAGCGGAGAGCAAATATAGAATAAATTGCGGAAAGAAGCTCAGCCCACCGAGCTTCCTAACTTCACATTCTTGGCGGCTCATTTTCATGCCTGACGCACCACCATTTGTCTGGGGTTTTTATTGCTCATAAGTGCACGGACCACTCAGGAGTTCGACCAGAAACAAACACTGGGTAGAGACGGACTCTGTGATGTTATCTGCCCCCTGTCCTTCGGGGTGATGGTGCTCTGAATCGGGGTAGAAAAGTGAGGGAGTGCCTCGGAGCCTCTCCAGCTGCTGAGCAGCGAGGTGCCGACAGCTGCGTGACAGATATTTTGGGAGCCTGCAGCACGCCTGGGATAATAATGGGCTTGATTGGGAGGAGTGTGCGTGGAGCGAAGGGACTGGTTAATGTGCGTCCAGACACCACAGTGTGTGCACAACCGTGCCACTCTCATAAAGTTGCAGGGCGATGCAGCGAACGACAACACGAGGAGGGGGATGAAGTGTCTCCAGCTCCTGTGTCTTCTCGTTGTTTTCGAACTTTTTTACATTTAGTGAAATTCGAGGATGGGTTCTCAGGTTGCCGTAGAAACTAGACAAGCTTTTACCTGTTGAAATATTATCATGCAAAGCCACTGCTCAAGAGTTTGGTATAACAACATCTGTGGTTCCCAGACATGGAGCTACAAAGATGGATCACCTTTCAGAATATGAATACACTGGTAGCCCAAAGCGTTCTGTTTGATGTGTCATCTTTCATCCAGGTCTTGTAATGAATTTAGATGTTGTCTTAGTGTGATCTTTTCTGTCACAATTTGACTTATAGACATGCAATGTCGGTAGATATAAAATCACCTTTGTTGACCTTCATTTTGATACTCTCGGGCCTGAAACCTGATGAGTCTTCTCAACTCTTGTACACCTTTCCTGTGAAATGCTGCAAAAAAACAACAACAAAAAAACACAAGTAGGATTCTAATTCCTTGAAATACCAATGGGCCAAATGGAGTTTTGTTCTGAGTGAGTCTAAAAAGCCACACAATTCAACAGCTGTGCAAGTAATCACAAAGCTTTTAATTGATGAGTCAATCAACCCCCTGCAGATACATTACAAGGCAGTAAAATCACTCTTATTGGCCCATTAAGGCAATGATGCAGCACCCTGAACACCTGCATCTCCAGTGATCAAGGTGTGTCTAGCAGATCGGTGTAGCTCTAATCCACTCTGTGGCTATAGTGACTCTCCCCGTGGGCCCCAACAAGGCCTCGGGCCTCCGCGATGACTTATTGAGTTGGCTCCTCTCTGGCGAGCGCCGGCCCCCCGTTTTTTAATGGAGGCGCTCTTAACAGCACTTTCTGAGGAATTTACAGCCCTGGCCCCGTCCCATTCCCGTCCAGGAGAGGGAGGGAAGCACACTGCGGCCTTGTCCCAACAGAGCCCAGAGTGGAAATGTACAGCCTCAGGCAAGGTGGCAGCAGAGCTCCTGTACCAGTGCACGTGTGTGTGTGTGTGTGTGTGTGTGTGTGTGTGTGTGTGTGTGTGTCTCTCTGTATCTGTGTATGTGCGTTGGCTTGGCCGTGTGTTCTCTCTGAGCTTGTGCTCATGTGAGTAAATCCAAGTGAATGAGTGAGTGGTTATAGGAGGGCTCCAGTTGTGTAGGTTCTCTCTGTAATTTCACTCTCTGCACAGCGTAATCGCTTCCATGTGGGCCCTCACCAACAACAGAGTGGTGGAGGGGCCTCACTGCGAAGGTGGGAGTTAAACACATCGACTCATGCATGCTCCCTCTCTAATGGAAAAGGACTGCCAAGCCTTTTTTCGCTAATGTAACAGAAGGTCAGGAGATTTAAATATTTCTTTGGTGAGGTTATTCAAATTTTTTTATCTCGGCCGTTACTTTTTTTTAAAAATGTTTTTTTTTTTTTAGAGTTGGATTCAAGAAAAGTGAAATACTTGCGATTGGCATATCAAACCTCAAATGTCAAGATTAAATCTTAATATTCCAGTGACTCAGAGAACTAGCTGGGAGGCCAGCGGGCCTTAATGTATGCTCATTAGTGATATCCTTTTGAGATTTTCAGGCGTTTGGTGGTGTTCCTTTGCATCCTGTGTTTTTTGGCTCCGACTACACACGTCGAGCTGTCGGCCCGGGATGCCCCAAGGACTGCTGGGCCAGAGGGTCACGGTCAATGTGTGAAACCAACAGAGTGGAAAACAGCAAGTCCTTTTGCACAACAGGGTCAGCATTTAAAGACACCTCTAAGAGCTCATTTGCTTTCAGCCGCAGGGAAGAGAAACTATAAAATAAGGGTAAAAGAAATCCTGATAGGAGACATGGACATATGTATGTATGAGTATGTACAAGACACAGACAGTTTAACCCAACTGAGACCGAGTTCTAAAATCAACACGATTCAAACATTTCATTCAAAGATCTGATTACAGTCATAGATCATGTTAGTATTGTTATGGTGAACACCGCCCCCTGCTGTTACGGCTCATATACTGCTACACCCTCAAGTTAACCATGCAAGTAAAACAGGATTACATGGTCCCTCAGCATTCAAATATGCAGTCATTTGGTGTCATGTTAGGTGTGACCTTGCAAAAAAACAAAACTATATAAATTCTGGATGAGTTTTCCTTATTTCCCAAAAGGAGGCCCCTTGCAGAAGCACATCCCCTGTTGTGAGTGTTGGTATGGCCAGCAGGCCTCTCAGCACTACAGCCTGAGGCAATGTGTGACTTTTTGTCCTGTCAGCCTGGGAGCCGCCAGGGGAGAAGTCAGGGGTCACTGGTCAGCTTAAGTGCTACATTTTTCACGGCGGCGCTTTGGAAGCTTCGGAATATTCCCAGCGAAGAGGTGCATGTGTATGTGTTTGGTTTTACAACGACAGCGCAGACTGTCAGGAAGTTCTTCAGGCCACAGCTCTGCTAGTTAGTGAAGGCGTGAGGAGAACACTTAAATGTGGTGGAGTGGTGGAAGAAATATGTCAACTTACTTCAGCAAAAGACAGGTTATAACCAACCTGTTCAAGTAAAAGTCATGCATTCAAAATTCTACTTCATATATATATATATATATATATATATATATATATATATATATATATATATATATATATTATATATATAGCCCTGTTATTGTGCATGGATGGCACATGATTAATTACATCAATTACCCCTGTGTTTACCGTGGGAAATGATCCATCCATAGGGTGGAGAGTAAGTTCAGTGTTTCTCTTCTATGCCAGAGAATAAAGCATCCTCGTCTCCCGGGTGTAGAAGATTTCCTCTAAAGGTCACCCTGAGTCTATAGAGCTGTTATTAAGCCAGGCCATGAGACACGATGTAGCTGAAAAGACAGATGGCAGGGTTCTAGGTATTTCTGTCTGCTATGAAGCACATAGCAACATATATCTTACCTGCTGCAAGTAAGGTCATTTAAGGTATCCCCTTCAAGCCAAAGCTTCTCTTTTGGTTTGCATGTCTGTGTGGTTTGTGTTGCAGATGCCAGTGGGTGTGGTCGGGTTGTTAGACCACTGGGAACACCTGGGCCCAGTGTTCCCAGTCCTAAAAGAGAGCACCTCCCATGGGGGGGAGAGAGAACAGGGAAGCTCTGCTCCGTACTCCCCACGCTCCCTTTCCTTTTACCTTTTACAATGCAACACTCCCTTTTCTCTGATTCATGCACACTGATCTACTGTCTGATACGCCTCGTAATGGTTTGACATTTTTTGATGAACAGCAGATTCATCCTGACAGCAACAACATGCTGAGTTCACACAGAAGCAAATACACTGCTTGTACAGACATGTACATGTACATACTTGTCCTCCAGGTGGAGCCAGTGTCTTCATTGTTGGTGTGAAGCGCTGACAGCTGCCAGCAGCTGCTCTGAAGAGGCATAATTATTGTCAAGTGGACATTAGGATCCCTTGTTTAACCCGTTTGACTGCTTCTTCCACGGGTTGACCACATTCTGACTCCCTGCCCTCCAACCTGACTCTCACATCAGCATCACGTGTGGCAGCAGGTTTTTGCGAAAAGCAAACAAGGAAAGTTTACACCCGAGGGCACAGCAGTTCATTCATCTGTATGTGACCTGTCATGATACGAGGGAAACATGCATTGCTCATAGATATTATATATATATATATGCCATAAATTACTTATTTATGTGCCTTTCATTCACCATTAGCATAGAGGATGATATGATGTTACAATAATCAGGTTATAATCATACATTGTAAAACTATGAGATATAAAGAAACAGCAGCTTAATTATAAAACCAGAAGATGATGATATGATGCTAATAAAACACAATGTACTCTTGATGACATTTCCGTTCGCTTGGCCTCATTGTCTATTCTATTCTAAAAATGGATTATCTGATATATTCTTTTACGAGTTCACTCACTACTCCTTTTTAAAATACAGTTTTGCTTTCTCTGTAATGGCCAACGTTTTAGTAACATCCTAAAACAGATGAAGAAACGTGTTCACATGTTTTCCAGCAATCAGAAACTTACTTCCTAAACTGTAATTACACCACAGCATCTAAAAAAAGGCACTGAAGCAATATGTGATGCATGCCTTGCATATAACAGTTTCACTTTCCCTCCAGTCTGATGTTGTCATGTCCTTCATATGAAAATGAATCATTATTTCCCTTTCAAAGCATTCCAAAGATTCATTCTATTTAGACTGGATCCTTTCTTCAGCCTGCTGTGACTATCCCCAGTCTACTATCCCCTCATAGTTTTGGAAAGACAGGCCTTTTAGTTTTATCAGCACAGTCATTCAAGGACAGAGACCAAACTACCTGCACACATACCATCCACCAGTAAAAGCTGCAGCCTGCAGAGATGGGGGGAGTAGATGAATGGGTCAGTCAGCATGTCCCCTCCTGCCCCAGACTCTATTGTCTGTAGTAAATGGCTCTGTGCCTAAATTACACTAATTATGCTCCTCCAGGTGAAGGTTCTGGGGGAGAAATGCAGCGTTACATCTGTTTCCTCTTAATGAGAAGCTCTCTGCCCACTTTCTCAGGGTGTGTTTTCTGTCTCCCGGGAAGCTGTCACATATTATTTAAAGCTCAGAGTCGGACCTCATTAGATAACGTGTCTATCATAATGTGCAGCACATATAAAACCGTGATTCTTAATATCACACAATGATGAGCTTCACCTGGAGGGCCCATTAACACCATTACTATCAGATCAGAGCCCTAATTCAATCAGTGTGATTGGTTTACGGTGCCGGGATTATTTCTGCTTTTCTTGTGAATTCATGACACAGTCTGTCTCAAGTTGCAGTTTTAGATCAGTTTGGCAATAAGTCAATCTGATATGAAGTTCTAGTGAATTCCAGTGGTTTCAGCCCTTCTCAGGGTTCTCATCTCAGAACAATGACGAGAGAGAATGTGATATTTAACAGACTGGGCTTTCACAGCGGCAGTTATCAAAAATATTCCTCGCAACTTGTGCAATTTGTGAATTGAGTGACAAATGTGGACAATAATACTGAATGTGTTAAGATCTACATCATCAAAATGTCCTTACAATGGTGCCTCTGTGGGCTGGTAAATGTTTGATTCGGGATTTCTCCCCTCCAGGAAACTAAAACAAGCCCCTCACAGTGCTTTTCTGTGTGATCACTGATGTGGAATTCAAGGGATCTGGGATGGGAAAAGATGTTATAATCACCTCAGTGGGCCTCTGTTGTGTTCATTGAGGCTGACATTTCTCCCCTCGTGATTGCATTCCATAATATATTAATATATAATGCAGATTTTGTAATCTGTTGGGTCTCAAAAACACATGTTCATCATGACAAACAGCAGCAGTGGATCTGTTGAAGTGACGCTGTCACCCTGGCAACGTACACCTTGTGTATTTAAGAGCTTGTCGTTGACAGTCCCATCTTTTTCAATCCGCAGGCGGGGAGTGACGCTCTGCAACGCCGGCGTTACAACTGGCATCACAAAGTTCAGTTGCAGCATTGATAAGCAAGAGGGCAAACATGGAAATCGATAAACGGCAGCGCATTCGACAAACAACACACAATACGACCTTTGCCTGGGTGGGTAGATAAGTCCTCCCTCCACACCCCCTTTTGCTCCTTCCTCCCCACTCTCCCTCTTTCTGTTTCTCCTTGTTAATGTGGAGTGTGTGTCTACTGGCCGTGGTCATAAAGAGGGGTTTGAGCAGTGTGGGTGGGGGATCTGGCATCAGGGTGAGATAAGGAGTTATGGCTGCCCTGACTCAGAAGGCCAGTGTGAAAGCCAAAGATTTGTGATGTAGGTGGAGTCAGTGCAGATCAGGGGAGGGCGAGGAGAGAGAGTTTGAACATGTGCAGAGTAGTGTGAGGAGTGAGGGCAGAGCTGCACTGGCTTCAGCAGGGAGTGTTGCTTCGACGGAGACACGTCAAGCTGCAAAGGCGCCACGCCGCGGTGACCAAGGAAGGAAGTGTGATAACCAGCTCGGGGAAATGACTGCGTGAATGACTTGCTGTCCCTTTGAGAGGCCGGGGTGCTCTTACATAGAAATGAACGGTGATGGCAGCAAACAGCGTTATGTGTCTACCTTCAGGATGCACATCAAGCCGCCTGCTTCCTCTGCACCAGGGAATGGATCGGCTACTGCTGACAAAGGTACTGACACAGGTAAGAGTGGATTCATCATTTAAGGGTGTGTGTTTGTGCTAGAAAGAGCTCAGCTGGTAGCGTTTATCATGTTATGATGTCAGTGCTTCAATAGACAAGCCTCAACATGGTGATGCCTCCTGATAAAAGTCTAGTGCACTGAATACACTGTGTTCTGATTTTCTCCTGTTGATGTAAAGAGAGGTTTTCCCCCACAGAGTCTAAATGTTCTAAGTTAGTTTGCTTTCTAACGTAGGTTTAATCTTTTGGAAAGGTGCATGTCATGTTGATCTGTTTAATTCAGGCATTTCACTGAAATATGGAGGACATTGTCACACATCTGTCTAGCAGAATCTTGTAGAGTAGCTTTTGCATGTCCAAACATCAGGAACTGATAAAATCAGACTTGTGTCTACTTGCTGGATGTCCACAGGACTAGACTAAAAACCAGAGGTGAGCGAACCTTTGCGGTGGCTGCCCTCTAGACTTTGGAATAGCCTGCCCTCACACCTCTTATTGAAGACCTACCAAAAACTTGTACAAACTTGTACAGCACTTTGATCGACCGTTGGTTGTTTCAAATTAGCTTTATAAATAAAGTTTGAGCTGAGTTTCCCAAGGTACAAGTGATGTGATGGTGAAGAAGGTTTTTACAGCAACCTGTTAGCTTTTAGTTCAAATGAGTGATCTCTGACCTGTAAGCCATAAAAGCTTTGAGGTCGTGTAAAAAACAAAGATAAAGGAGAAAGGTCATGTGAGAAGGGTGTGAAAATCTCTCAGTTTGTGCATCACACTTCAGAGTGAGGATCGTAAACACTGGCTAAAGGTGTTATATCTGACCGCTCTTTCCTGTCACAAGCCATCACATTCCACAACAACGCTCCCACCTCTGCCTGACAGAGAAAACTCAGAACTCACAGTAATAGGTATTGTTTATTTCTTGTATTATTGTTTATTGTATAATTTGCCTTGTATTTATACACTATCTTGTTTTTATATTTATGTTATAGTTGTATAGTTTTTTGCTGCTGTGTCAGAATAATGTCCCAGTCTGGGATTAATGAAGTAGTTCTATTCTAGTCTATTCCATACAACTAGTATACTGTATAATGTCAGGTTTGGTCGACATTTACATGATGTTTAGTTAAGGCACTGCTAAACCTGACATTAGGGAAACATAGAACTGGAGAAACCACTGATGTCAGCCCGCGGCGCTGACAATGTGCTTTTGATTTATTCAAGTGTTACTGGATCAGAGCGCGCGATTCCAGAGAATACCCACCCCCGTGCTTCAGCTCTGACATCAGGACTGCATTTAAATAACAAACAACAAGAACAAAGAACAAAACATGAATAGGTATTTCATGTTAAGATGCACAAACGTGTTTTCTGAGCAGTGATCAAGCACAAAAAAAAACAAAAAAAAAAACAGAAGATGTCTGCATCACTTCAAACGCTTGTTACTTCTCATTTATGACAAGGCACATATAACACATACCATAGCAACATCTGTGGCCAAAGACAGACATATGTGGGGGGAAGCTAAATGAGAACCCAAATGGGGTTTATTATGATTATTCTCTGTATCTGACCCCTCACCTCCTTCCACCTTTCACACCCAGGGTCTGCCAACGGCTCCTCTCGTACACGTCTGGATCCGCCCGTCTTCGTAGAGCCGCTGCAGGACTGCTGCGTGGACGAAGGAAATGACATCACACTGCGAGGGGTTCTCACAGGAAGTCAGCCCATCAAAGTGTCGTGGTTGCACAATGGTGAGCTGGGACGATTTCTACTGCTGCATCTCATGTGTGTCGCCGATTCCACGTGCCATTTTTTTTAATACATTAAATAAACAAAGGCAGCAAGAACTCACACCTCATCTAACAAATGTGACGAAAGTCATCCCTTCGTGACATTTCAGATGTGAAACATGAAACTAATATTCCAACAAATGTTGTGACTGTAATGTTCATATGTTTGCACTTAAACATCAAAAGGAAACTGTCTTCTCCCTGATTCTCTGCACATTTCCCCTAACGAGACATTGGGACATTCATCATAAATTTAAAAAAGCGTGGGTGTGAACAATGTCTGGCCAAGCAACAGATTCACCACAACATGTGAACATCATTAAGCAACCCTCCTGTATCATCTTTGTCAGCGCTTCCTCTCTCACGTGCCTTCCTTACAGTACAGGGAGAGAGAGTTTCTAGTGTGTTTGTTTGCTCCTATGGGCAGGTGAAGTGGCCCGTTTTGGGAACCCTTCCTTCAATGGCAAGGAGACGAGTTTTGCGGTGAGGGAGTGCTTGCCGGAAGATGCCGGCGCCTACACCTGCTTGGCGGAGAACGGTGCAGGGAAGACATCCTGCAGCGCCGCTGTGTTCGTCAGAGGTGAGGGGGGCTCTCCAGAAGTGGCTCACGCAAGCTTCCTCATTATTGCTGCTCATTTCTGATTTTCTGCGGTCTCTTCTCCTCTTCCTCTTACTGAAAACCAATCCAGACTTCGAAACTATCTGCAGCGTGAAGAATCGTGTCTCAAATATCCCCACTTCTGCATCCAAGAGCATCGTGGAGAATGGAAGGTCACCACAGGCTCCCAAAGAGCAGCTCCAAAAGTTCAGAGGATCTACTTGTATTTCCCCTGCAGGCTCCAAGAAGCTTAGCCCAGTCTCAACTCCAAGAGGTAATCACATATATATCGTACTAAGGATTCGATCTTTAAGGAGTCACACACATACAGCTTCATCGCTTCCCTACATGTGTTGATGCAGCAGGAAAATATCTCCTCCATTGTTTGAACTTCTTCCGGATATCCATGTTATATTTTGCACATATAGGAAACGCATCATTTCCAGCCCTTGTGTGATTGGTTGTCAGGCAACCATATGAACCAGTCAGGAATAACGCCAGGACTTCCACAACAATGATACACCCACTAAAGCGTTTCTGTTCTGAGTGAACACCATGTAGGGAAGTGGACAGTACACAGTACAGTAAAACTCACCGAGTCTGTAAACTGATAGGCGTAGGACAGAAGAGCAGGGCCACACCTCTACGCCACTAAAACCTACCTGTCTCCGCAGAAGTCATCCCAAAGAAGAGAGCCAACTCAGGGACAGGTGAGACATACTTTTCTCCTCACTCTGCTAAATGACGAAGTAATGCACCTGTCTTTCCATCATCCACTCGACCTTCTATTTCTCAGCCTTCAGCGTCTGATTTCTGCTCATTCCTGTTAATATTACTTATTCATTAGTCTGTTTTGGTGTGTTGCCTCTAACGCCGCTGTGGTTTACCCCGCAGGAGCTACACCTTCTTCTTTTTTTTGCCTTTGTTCTTAATATAATGTTGTCTGGATCTAAGCTATTGTGCTCCAATATGCTGGGGAATATTACCTTAGGGTGTAGGCTGCAACAAAGCACGTAATAAGGCCTGAATATATATAATATTGCGTTTTTTTAATGGTTTCATGAGATATAAATGAAGGCGATAATTTAGCAAGCCTGTTAAGCAGGTAAACTGTAAAACCATTTAAAGGTAACTTTATCAGATTGTCTCCAGTCAAATTCCATATCCCGATGCTGCAGTATTTGAATATTGTCAGTTTGAGATATGATATTGACTCCAAGTCATATTGACTTTTCTAGTCTCATTTTAATACCTGGTAACATTATATGTCTAGGATGCAGCACAGACTTCCAAGATGTGTTTTACTTCCTTTAAGGATATTTGTAGTAAGTTAATTCTTCGGTAGTTGAACTCGTTTAACATTGTTCAACACGACTTGATGTGCAACTTGATTACACACGACTGATGTGTCGTCTGTGTTTTGCATTCGTTTCCGGCTGATACACTTGGTCTGCTGTGCGGTTACACCAATAAGGGTCTCAGAGGAAGTAACACACTTCCAGTTTCAGAGAAACAAACTCTGTGTCTCTGTCTTTATCTCACTCTCACACCACTGGACGGTTTCCTTCCAGCGTGGGAGGGTTGAAGGCCTAAAACGCAGGCCTTCAACCCTCCCAAGGCCCAGAGTCAAAACACTGAATTATTATTTTGTATTTGCAGGTGCAGCGTTACATTTCAAAAACCCTCCACAGCACCTGGAGGTGAAGGCGGGACAAACTGCACGGCTGACATGTTTTTTCACCGGCAGTCCTCCTGCAGCGTCGTGTTGGATTAGACACAAGGAACAGGTCATTTTTAGATTCATTAAAAAAACAAACACTTTCTGCAATCTCAACTTCATTCCTCTCAGTACTTACCTCCTTTCTCTCTCTCTCTCTCTCTCTCTCTCTCTCTCTCTCTCTCTCTCTCTCTCTCTCTCTCTCTCTGCAGATAGTGGACGGCCCCGAGCTGTGGACAGAAAACACAGACAGCAGCAGCACACTGGTCATAGCAGAGGTTGACCCAAAGCACACAGGCCGCTACACTGTTGTGGTGAAGGACCGCAAAAGCTCGGCAGAACACACGCTCACCCTCTCTGTCATCGGTAAGGCAAACACTCTGCAGCTTCAGGAGCATGTGAAGTAGGTTTACACTCGCTTGAGCTCTTCATCGTCATCACCCTCATCCCTCCAGAGAGGCCTCAGCCTCCAGCCTCCTGTCCCGTCGTCTGCCTCGTCTCTGCCACCTGCCTGGTGCTGTCCTGGTCGGGCCCCTGCTACGACGGCGGCAGCGCCATCCTGGGTTATGTGGTCGAGGTGAAGAAGCAAGCTGAGGATTGGAGCGAGCTCACTGCCCAGTGTAAGAGCACCTCATACAGAGTGCACTCCGGGCTGCAGCCTAAACAGGAGTACTGTTTCCAAGTTAGGGCCTACAACGCAGTGGGAGTAAGTGAGCCAGGACCAGTGTCGCCTGTAGTCAGGATGGAGCAGAAAGGTGAGGCCATGTGGGGTATTGATACCACAAATAAGGGAGAAATATGATGGGCCTTCTATTACAGCCGTTACGTCTTTGTGTGCAGATGTGGACAAGCCGCAAGAAGAAGAGCTCCAGCAAGCGTATGCCTGCGTCACCATTGACTCTTCCCACGTAGTCACAGATCACTACAGCTTGCAGGAGAAACTGGGAATGTGAGTATCAGTCAGGAACAAACATGTTCCCAGCAGCTTGAAATGCTGACAAAAAAGAAAGGTAAAATCAAGGTAAAATCTTCCTTGGATTAGTGCGGGTTGCATATTAAAGGGGCAGTCTGCCAAGTGAAAAAGAGGGAGGCTTATGCAAGTCGAGACACAGTTCTAACGGATGCACACCAATAAAGTTTTGGAAATGCCAGTGATTTCAGTTGCACTAATAATTCCAAGAAATGTACTTCGCCTGTTCCTTCGACAGACGAAGGTGCAGAATCACTTCTCAGACGAAAGATTGTTTCACATTTACATTTTCTTCTTAACGTCCTAGAGATACAAAAAATCAATACTCGTCTGCTCATTAGGGGAAGGTTCGGCCTGGTGTTCAAGCTCGTCCACAAAGAGACAGGACGTGTGTGTGCAGGGAAGTTCTACAAAGGCCGGCGAGCCAAGGAGAGGGAGGCTGCTCGCAAAGAGATGGAGTTGATGAACTACCTCCACCACCCCAAACTGGTTCAGTGTCTCGCGGCGTACGACCACAAGCCTGAGATGGTCATGGTCATGGAGTTGTGAGTGCCATCGTCGAAACCTGCAACATTCTAGTTGCATCCAAACAAATATAATAACCCCTTGTGTGTGTGTGTGTGTGTGTGTGTGTGTGTGTGTGTGTGTGTGTGTGTGTGTGTGTGTGTGTGTGTGTGTGTGTGTGCGTGTGTGTGTGTGTGTGTGTGTGTGTAGCATCGCAGGCGGGGAACTGTTTGAGCGTATTGTGGACGACAGCTTCGAGCACACAGAGTGTGCCAGCGTGCGCTACATGCAGCAGATGCTGCAGGGGGTGGCCTTCATGCATCAGCAGAACATTGTGCATCTGGACCTCAAACCTGAAAACATTGTGTGTGTTGACACCACTGGCACCTCCATAAAGATCATTGACTTTGGATTAGCCTGCAGGCTTGGTACGTGAAATGTAAAGTCTTAGGATGTGCTTGTCGTTTTAGTGAATGCTTCAATGTTAAATTTGGTGATTTGTGTCGTAACAGACGGTAACGCGCCTCTGAAGGTGATGCACGGGACTCCAGAGTTCGTGGCACCTGAAGTGATCAACTATGAGCCTGTGTGTTTGACCACGGACATGTGGAGCATAGGAGTCATCTGCTACATACTGTGAGTCACACTATCACTCCCATAGCACCTCTCACAATGAAAGGAATAGGAGACAATTTTGGGAAATACACTTACGGTGACAGGCTAGCTGTTTCCTGTCTTTTTGCTAAGCTAACCTGCTGCTTTTATTTAAAACTGTGAGCACCACAAGCAGAGTGACATATAGTCCTATTATATTCAAGAGAAGGCAGACATCTTTGTGACCGGTATGTCTAAAACTAGACAACTCACACTGAAACAATCTAGTTTGATCAATAGCACTACATGTAAGATGATTCTAGGATGAACATAATATGGGTGTATGTTGACACAGTTATTAAAATGACACCGCCGTCCCTCTTTGTTTGGTCTTCAGACTGAGTGGTGAGTCTCCGTTCCAGGGTAACAGCGATGTGGAGACCCTCGCCATGGTCACAGCCGCCCAGTGGGAGTTTGACGAGGAGAGCTTTGATGAGATTACAGACGAGGCCAAACATTTCATCGGCTCCCTTCTCAACAAGGACACCAGGTGATTTCACGAATGCACATCTGTAGCACAGATAGATCCCCATCTCCGCCTAACCACATACAACACCCGGTGTGTTTCCCAGGCGGAGGATTTCCTGTGAAGAAGCACTTGCCCACCATTGGATGCAGTCTGGAGACGCCACCACCACCAAGAGTCTGTCCAAGGAGAAGATGAAGAGGTTTCTAGCCAGGCAGAAGTGGAAGGTAACACAGTGCAAAGAGTGTGAGGTGCTGTTTTTCTTTCTGCTCTAGAATTGCTTACACGTCTTGTTGTTGCATAGAAAGCAGGTAAGGCCCTGTTAGCCCTGAAGAGAATGGCTCTGCTGTCTAAAAGTGACAGCTCTGCCTCTGGATCGCCTACCAGCCCTGGAGAAGGTAAGACACTCACATTCTTCTATCATCTTCTCATCATTCCTGGATTAAGGTTGTGGTTTAGCAGTCCCAGGGTTTCCACCTTCTTCCACCTCCTCCTTGTCCAAGACTCACCCCTGAGCCCGGAGGCAGAGCATGCTCTGCCGTCTCTTGAGCGCAAGATGCAGGGGCCACCCAAGTTCACCCAGAGCCTGGAGGACCAGACGGTGGCTCAGGGATCCAGTGCCCGTCTCTCATGTCACCTCACAGGTACGCAAGACATCTTACAAGAGCTCAAGCAGCACCGGTGTTCCTGTTTGTGACATTTTAGATGTGCTTTGTCGCAGAGCAGTGACTTAGGATTTGCAAAAACAGTTCCAAAGAGAATATTATAAGGATGCCAAAAAAAAAACACACCTCACATATTCTGTTATGAGAATAACTGCTCTGCAAGAAGCATGTTACAATATGTCATTTAATTGGTCAGCACTCAGGCCCGAATCTTTCATTGTGACTTGAACTTCCCTCCAAAACCACTGTGTCTCGGCAGGATACCCCGACCCAGAGGTGGTGTGGCTGTGTGGTACAGAGCCTGTGGTGGAGTCCCCCGCTGTGCAGATAGAGTACGAGGAAGACGGCTGTTGTACCCTGGTCTTACCCAAAGTTGGCCCAGAGGATTCCAACCTTTACACCTGTAAAGCCACTAATGACCACGGCGAGGCGTTCTGCTCAGCCAAACTCATTGTTCACGACTAGATTCATTCCACCTACACATGCATGTGCTCATAAAATGTATGAACATGTTCTTGAATGCCTTGAGCAGTTGTATTCTTTATTCTTGTTTCCATGCAAATGTGGACCAAACTTTACATCCTGTACTGTGGCTAGAAATACATAATGCATTGATTGTTGTACAAAATGTTTGAACAGATTGTTACAGAGCTACCACAAGCATATATAACGGTTGATATTTCTTCATGGGATTATGGTTATAAACTGTCTTACACAACATGAATCTGTGTCTTACTTTGGTTTATGGGTGAATCAATTTAATATTCCTTTTCAAAGCTTTTATCTGGCAGTATGAATGAACAGAATGAATCCTCACCCCATAGTGAGGATCTGACTTGTGATCTCTGATAAACTTTAAGAATTTGTTGGGTAAAAAACATGAGTCACACCTACATGTTGTGCGTGAATGACACACAAGCAGCAAATATTTCAAAACAGTTCAAGCCCTCCTATTCTAGAAATGTCTTCATACCACAGAATGCACTAAATAATGATAATATACATACAACCTGATGTATTATGATTTTATCAAATGGAAAAATTCAAGAAAGTAGCATCATGAATACATGGCCATATAGCACGGTTACTATGGTGTCGTGCTCTTATTTTGAAAGGCACGTGCGTTTAGTGTATGCAGAAAGTGATTGTGGTGTAAATACAAGTGCGACCTTCATGCATACAAAACAATACCCTCCTTTATCATATTCCCTTTACTGTAAAAGCATATTAAGTGAAGAGCAGAAAACCAGTAAATGTGTTGTAGTTCATGTAGTTATCATAGACCACCCTGTTGGCCTGGAGCTCCACGTACACATTGTCTCCCACCTCGAGGTGAATGACCACAGCGTTGCTGCCCATGTCGCTCTGATCGGACCCTGCGACGTCCCAGACGGACACCAGACGCTCACTGTTCTTCTTGAGGCTCACGACCGAGTCGAGACGGATGTGGTCGAACATTGAGAATCGAAAGAAGTAGGTCCCATTGACAATTGCTGTGAAAATGCCTGTCAGAATGAGGAGAATGGTTGTAATGTCATGAGCTCTCATGTGTCTCCCTTTATCTCTTTATTTCAAACACACACTACCTGTTGAAGGATTGTAGCAATTGCCAACGTTAGAGAAGACCCGCTTGTACTTGAGGGGGGTATTAGTGTTGAACGATCCAATGTTTCCCGTGCCAGATGTCCTGAGAGCTGCAGAAAAGGCCACCTGGGGTTGTCCTGAGAGCATCAAATGACCAATAAACAGAAGTAAGAATTTACAAAGACTTATATCACATGACTATATACTTTAAAGCTATTTGCTGTATGTTCCAGCCTACCTCTATTTGCTGTATGTTCCAGCCTACCTCCAGTCAGGCTCCGCAGCTCCAGAACTTCTCTCTCAGTGTTTAGCAGCTTCCCCTCCAGGAGTGCTATTTTGTCGGCCATTTGTTCAAGCTTCTCTTCCACTGCTCCGTAGTTTTGACTTATTGTTATTGTTGTTATGTTGTTATTTTCATTAACCTGAACTTCACATAGGCAGCAGCAGAACGCTAGAATCAGGACCGAAAACGTCTTCATCCTTGTGGTTTGGAAACCTCTGAAAGTCTCTCACTGCTCCCACATTTATATTTCAGCCGACATTGTGCAATACAACAAGTAACCTCGGTTTTAGGAAAGTGTGTTAATCGAGCGTGGGAGGAAACAAACACCAGAGACCAACAAGTAGGCCCATTTGTAAATAATGATACATTTTGTAAATATGCAGCATGTTATCGAGAGGCAAAGTTCACAAAGTGCTTTACAAACCTGCAGTAATAAAACATTGCATAAATCAATCCTTAAAAGGCGTGAAAACATTTGAAACAGTTCAAACAGTGTTGACCCTGCCACATAAACGTCAGACTGCACTCTGGGTAACGGGGGACTTGAACATTTACAACCACAAAGCTGAAACTGTTTTGAAGGCTCATCTCGATACATTAACAGTGATTAAAATATTCTTGCCAGTTTCTGACAACTAGTTTCACAATATAAGTTTATGATTTGACTCATGAAAACCATTCAAACCTTTGAGTGCCTTTCAATCTTCAACACTAGACTGTTGCTGCGACTCTAATGTGCCTCAAATAGACTGGATGGCACAACGGTTAGGAACACACATGCAACGGGGAAACGCATTATTCTCAATACATCCAACTCTCACACTACACAGGACCTGGGAGCAAACCTGAGGGGTATTCCATCAAACTCGCTAAGCGCAAAGCCGGGCTAATTTCGATAAGCCTCGCTACCTTTAGCGAGAGTTGCGTTCCATCAACGTGACTTGAGGCACTCTCCGCTAAGTAACCATGGGAATTTATCCGACCAAACTAGCCTGCCCTGGGGCAGGCTAACCATCAGGCTTACTTTAGCGGGGGTTTCAGAGAAGTCCGTCTGTCGGAAACAACTGTACCAGCAGAAGGTTCAGCCAAGCCTAGTCCTCGTGATTTCGTCACGTGAAAGACCAAACATTACCAAAATTACATATATGAAGTACAAACAGACTATATTTTCATCAAGCGTCTAAAAATACATGCTTGCAATTAAAAAAATATGAATAAATCATTTATTTTGTTTAAGACCGACTGGCCATATGATTACTTAAAGCCCCCAGTTGGGTGAGTGGTGATGCACCTGCCCTTGAATGTGGGCATTGCAGGTTCACATCCCGGCGAGGACATCTCATGTGTGTTTTTTTTCTTTTTTCGCCTGTCTTTAGATCAGAGAACTAGACCAACATTTTACCTTAACTATAAACCTTACCTATAAATATGTCATACAATTTCCCGAGAACCCAAATATAACTTGCAAAAACATGATAGGCATAAAGATGTTATTATTAATAGCATGTTATAGATCCCAATGAAAAAGGCATTGCTGCATGCAATTTTCAGCCACATAAATTCCTTTCAGGTGAGTTCATTAATAGATTCATTGAATGTGTTCATTGAATTGTTGAGATAAATGTGTTGGTCAATGTAGATGCATTTACTAGGCCTATCTAAAAAAAGACAGAGAGAGAGAGAGAGAGAGAGAGAGATCCAGCCAAAGAAATACGTTTCACAAAGTTCCATAGACGGGAGTTGAACCGTGGCCGGCCACGTGCAAAGCCGGCGCGTTACCTCTACACTATCCTCACGTTAAAGAACTCTTTGTCAGTGTTATATTAGAGCATGTTACTCTTAACGGTACTTCCATTTTTAATCGCTCGGCAATTCTTGCCCAAGCAGCCTCGCGATCTTTATCACTACAGTATTCCCTTTTTTGGTTATGATGGGTTTGTACTCCTCGTACAGTTCCATCAATAATTTTTGCTCTGGTCTTTTCTGCCATTTTCTCGATGATTCGACATTCCTGGTTCTGGTCTGGCTTCATATCCCGTGAACGTGCGTAACACACGACAACGTTAACCTGGCTTGAATTAGCCTCAACAAGGCGCGGCTGAAATGAGTTAATGGAACGGGTTTAGCCGCAAGTGGAAGTTGGCGTTAGTTCTAACCAGGCTTAACCAGGTAAGCGCCGCTTTAATTAGCGAGTTTGGTGGAATACCCCTCGGGGGGGGGAGGAAGTATTGATGGAAGTCTCAGGTCAGTGGTTCTGTTCTTATGTGTTCTTTTCATACGCAACACAACAAGGAGTGAACGGTTACAATCTACTACACGGGACATCCTTGCTTGTGTCTTTCCCAACGTAAATCAAACCAGAGATTTAACAAAAAGATAGATGCAATAAATGACACAAAGACATAGGTTTACCAAAATAAGAGCTTTTAATTCCACACCAACAAAAGAAGACTCTTAACTCTTTTAGATGTTTCAGCACGAGTCACTTGTCCGTACACATTCCCACTATTTTACAAAGAAACACGATCATTTGAAACTATGCACTTATCCCTCTCCCTAAAAGTAAATATGTACAAGAAAGTGAATAAATTAGTTTGTGGATTATAAATAAAAAGTTATGTTTATTCAATGTGCGTGTCAACTCGTGTATAACCTATGAGCATGTGCAACAAGAAGATCCAGCTTCCCGTGTAAGACAAGTGTTGATAGCAGGTAGAACAGAGTTCGAGGGCCAAGGGGACATGGATGGAGGGAGAGGTCTAAAGGGTTGCCTCATGTCGACCGCCTCCTCAATGGCGCCTCCTGCTGGTTCCTATAAAGTTTCGCCGCTCGAGACTCGAAGGCATTGACCATCTGTTTAACCACTTGGTCAAAGAAGACGCTGGCCAGCTGGGAGTGCAGAAAAGACCTGAACTCGAACGACACCTACAGAAGACACGGGACACAAAATCAGAACCAAAGACGTCTTTCAAAGTCAAAGTTCAAAGTCATTATTGACAGTCTGACTAACATCCATTAAATGTCAATGATGATCACTCTTATGTAACATGTTCTGCTGAAATCCAACCACTTCCTGGCCGACCCTGAGCCAACATTAAGGTCAAACTGCCCGTCAGCAGCTACTTAACACTGCTCCCTGCCCTCTCAGCTATTTCAGGCCTTCTGGGACACCAGCAAGACTAAATTTAGTGCATAATCTGATTTTACTCCACACTTCCTTTGAGTGAGTAATCCATTCACACTCGTACAGGACCAAGGACTTTGAATTACTCTCCAAGCACGCAATCTGACCTCTCCAAGTGCCATGGGAAACTTCTTATGTGATAAGTGCGTCATCTTGAACACTTACATAGAAGTCCACTTTGCAGGAGGCTGGTTGGTCTTTGTCTCCAGGGGCAAACCTCCATAGAGTTTCAAGATGGCTGAAGAGAGATCCATCAGTGCACACGGCCTGTTGCAAAAGAAATTACCCTTTATTTATTAATTATCAACTGCAACAAGTTGGGTTAAAGTATATTGTTGAGAAAACAATTGTAATGGTTGTTTTCTGGAGCTACCAGACTCACCCTGACTTTGTGGTTTGGGACAACGGTGACCTCCGAAGTGTAGCGCTCCACAATGGGGGGGAAACCTATTTCCAGGTCCGCCTGGACGTCACCGTTTCGTCCCTTTGTGACGCGAGACTTCTTGCACCAGGGAACAAAGTGCTGGTACTGGTCCACACTGGCGACTACATTGTACATCTGCTCTGGAGTATACCTGAGCACACGTATCAACACAGAGGCACATCCGATGAGATGAAGTTTCCATTTCCAGTTAAATGCTCAGTTTTTCCAGTTCTATTTTCAGTACTTTTTAGGTGAAATAAATACATAACTTTCCCAACAGGGGCTACAACTAAAAAATAATTTATTTTTGCAACTATGGAATCTGCAGATGGTATTTTCTTAAATTGTGAGAATTGCTTCAAAAGTGATGTGCTTTGTTCAAATTTAGCATACGGTCACACGAGACACAGAAAAGCAGCAAATCCTCACATTGGAGAAATCCTTTTTCATTATAAAAAAAACAAAAAAACATTTGCGTATTAATATCCTGATTGTTGACTAAATATCAAATAATTGAGTCATTGCTTCGGCTCTATTGGTGACCCATTCAACGGGTGGGTGGGGGTCTTTGGGGGTCATGGAGTTTCTGTAGTTGCATAACACATCGGGCACTCACCCTAATGTCCGGCACTCGGTGTACTCCATCCTGCGTGCTGTGATGGGAGCAGCCAGGTTGATGAAGCTGCGGCTGGGTGTGCAGACGGGGACGGCAGGGCAGAGGGGCAGGCTGGCCCTTCTCACCGCCAGGGCCCCACTGGAGCCCCAAAACTGTCTAGACAGACAGATACAGAGATGGGAAGGCATTTTATACAGAGCAATAACAGAGTTGACCTACAATATTTACCTTGCAAACTCACAATTTGAATACATGAGCATCAATTCAAGTGAACGCAAAGCATTCAGTGACACCTTTCTGAAGACGGACTGGAGTCATATGTCGCTATATCCCTTATACCCCCCGCCGCCATTATTAATTCCCGAAGAAACTACTAGCAGCTTATTGAATTCACGCCAAAAGTACCTCGAGGGACAACACAACAAGAGAGTCTCTGACTGAAAGTTTCTCTCCATATTAGGCTACTGCTTCACTCACACCGTTAATTAAGTCTAACCGGTAACAACTGGTAACGAGGTGAATTAAGCATATTAATCACACCAGCAGCGACATTGACCGTATAATACATTTCAATCCAAACCCTCGTCTACCTGAACGCCAGGTCCCATTCCTATCACTGACCTGAGACTTGCTCTCCTGCCGTGTCCTCCTGAGCGGGCTTCAGACACGTCCAGCAGGGTCCTGAGGAGGAAGGGAGTCCTTTTGCTAGTCATGGTGAAGTTCACGTCCAGAAACTAACTCGGGTTCTCGGGAGAGACGTCGGTATTTCCACCCAGCGGCGGCTTTGTTCCTCTGACTGACGAGCCCGGCGCTCCGCTCCGCGAGATAAAGGAAGCGGTGACGTAACGGGAGGCTCTAGCCAATCAGAGAGGAAGGTTGATCAGGTTTAAACGTTTTGTTGGTCATTTACATGTGACGCCTAAATGCACAAAATATAAGATATTGAGGGGACAGGTTTACAATTGCATATTTTAATTGCACTTAATATTGATCTGTGGAGGTGCTGGAGCTGTAATATATAAATATGTAAGGCTCTTAAAACATGGTTTGTGAAGCACTACACCATAAGTGTAATTGTTTGATTTTATGTAAAATATTTTGAAATTTGTTTCCATGATTTGAATTTTTTCTTTAAAATAGTATTATGGGATGTATAAAGAGTCTAATCAGACACAACCTCCTTACTCACACACAGTTAATTTTTACTTTTTTTTAAGGAAAAACATATTTGTTGCCTTATTATGAGCACATTAGTCACATATGACACATTTCTAATATAATCACTGGACATATTTGTCATCTCAGCTGAGTACACCAGGTTATGACAGGTTGGGACAAGCAAGCCAAAGTCTGAAGTGTGGCTGGTGAACAAGTGTGGATGCACATGATTCACTGTGGACTTTGTTGCTTCAGAGCAAGCAGGATCATCCACATTCAAATCAACAGATTAAAGCAGAGCATTACAATACATAGACTACATTATAATGTAAAATGACTTGCATTTAATTTAAGCACAACAGCACTTACAATAGTGCAGGCTCTAAGAGGCTGACACCTCTGGGTTTTAAGTGTTATCACACAGTCAGAATACGTACAGCAGGATCCGTTTTAGGATCCTCAGATTGGAATTTGGGCACTTGATCAGAACGGGATTTAAGAAGCTCAGACACGCCACTGAAGAAAAGGCAGAAACGTAACGCGTAGACGTACAGACCAGTCTATCTGTGACAGGTTATAAGAGAACATGGGCTTAACGGTCGCAGGCTCATCCTGCAGTTACACAGCAGGTGGATGTGGTTCCAGCTGGCCCTCGTTCAATGTTGTCAAGGTTCAGGGATTCAAAAGCCCAACTTCCTCTTTACAAACTTAACACAACAATGCAGAAAGACATTTCTTAGCTTTTCATACTTTTTAAACGACCTCTTTTAGATTTACAGTAATAACTCTTACATGATTGATTAGTGCAGGGCAGCAAGTCATAACGTCACTACATCCATGTCACTGGTTTCAGTTCACATAACAGATGCATTAATCAGTGACTGAGAGACAATCCACCTCTTGGTGAAAGGATATTTCCAGACTAAACTAATGCTTTTTCCACGTCAACAAAAAAAATCTCCTGATTATAAATCTGACATTGCTATTTAAATTTGAGTAGTATTTTTTGTATTTGCTATAACTCCCTGTGACATTTGACCTCTAGTATAAAGTAATTAAGGTAAACTGTGCAATACAATGTGCAGTGAGAGGTGAACAGATATCACCCAAACTCATTTCAGTTCAGTTCAAATGCTTTATTCTTTTATTCTTAAGGGACATTTTTAGGTAAGCCATTCAGCAAACACTAGAGAAGAAATAAAACATACAGTATCATTCATTTATGTAAAAATCTTGCATATTTTCCTTCACCGCCAGTGGAAAAACTCCTTGGAGCCTTTTTTTTATCATTTAACACTTGGGAGCTTGGGAGTGAGAATATGTCAACCAGTCATCCAAAAGACAGTATTCAGCATTCAAAATATAATCCTTATGAAATATTTCTCTCTCTGAACTCACTGCTCTTTGAGCACAGTGAGTCACAGTGCATCAACTTTATTCATGAAATCAAAACTGAAAGAGCAGAACTATTAAAGAATAAGAAGAGCAACACAAGGCAAGTGGGAAACTATTGTTCCTCATCTGAGAATATGATTTTGCTCAAAGCGCGGATGTACTGCAAACCACCTGGATCTGTGATCCTCAGTTTGGTGAGAGGTGGCACGACTCCGCTGGAGAAGTATCTGAACGCAGGGCTGGGTGACTGGATGGCATCCAGGAACACCTTGGAGACAAAAACAATCACACCACACCTAGATGTACAAGTGCACACTAACTTTTGTCAATCTGTCAACATCCTCTACGAAAGTTTAATTACACTCAAAATTGTATTTCAGGGCAAAATCAACATTAAATTTGTATTTTTCTGTATATTTAACAAACCTTTACGATATCCTCAGTGTCCTGTGCTGCGTTTTGGAAAACGGAGCCACAGTGCTCCAGGTATTTTTCATAGAGGCTGAGTGTGAGGGCATCGACCTGCCCGAGTGACGTGTCCCCGAGCTCTGCCTTCTGCAGGTTGACCAGGAAGTCCGTGTTGACTGGACCGCACTCAATGAGACTCACGCTGCAGGATGAAAGGACAGTCAGCAACACCGTCATTTACACTTAAACTAAGAGGGAAAGATGTTAAAAACGTTAAAACTCACTGGATATTGAAGTGTTGCAGGAGTACAGCCAAACTCTCACACGCTCCCTCTACGGCAAATTTACTGGCACAGTACACCTCGTTAAAGGGGAGACCTGTAGGGGAGAGCATGAAGCTCAAGCATGGCTTATTTGGGCAAAATCATGCAAGCAGCAACACAGTTTGTTTTCATCATTAGTAAACTGCACATGAACACCGTTGACGTTCAGTGACCCCTCCACCTCGTACTCGTCTCACCTTGGAGCCCCCCAGTGCTGCCGGTGACCAGAATGCGGCCTTGGCCCTGAGCCTTCATGCCTGGCAGGAAAGCCTGGATGGTGTGGATGGTACCGAGGAGGTTGACCTCCAGGATCTGCCTCATCGAGTCCAGCGACTGCACCTCCAGTGGTCCCATCAAACCCACACCGGCATTACACACTGGGTGGAGTGAGAAGAAGTCCATTAACACGCACACACAAGACACTCCCAATGTGAAACCTCCTGATGCAAGAGCGTACCCAGAATGTCCACTCGTTTCTCCGCGATCCTGTCCCTCGCATCCAGGATGGACTGCTGGCCGGTCACGTCCATCTGGAGGATGTCCAAGGTGTCCTTGTGCAGGCTTTTGACACACTCTAATAGACGCTCCTTCTTGGCCAGGTTTCTCATCGTGGCGTACACTAAACAGAGAGCAGCATTTAGCCGCATGTCTTCATACAGTTGAATGCTTTGCTGCGAATACATGTTGCAGAATATCAAACCATTTGTTAATCACGGCAACATTACAGGCCGTCTCTGTGGGAACCCGGAAGTTTTCTGACCCAAACATGAGGAATACAACGAAAGGCCGTGTCAGCTGTGGTTACCTTTGAATGTTTTGCCGGGGTCGGAGGCCAGCCGGACAGCCAGACTGAGACCGATTCCAGAGGAGCAGCCCGTGATCAGTACCACCTTCTTGTCCATGGAGACACTAACTGTCTGCCTCAGCAGAGAGCAGGGGATAAGATAGAGGCGTGTGCAGTTCTACTTCTCAGTGTTTTCACATATTTTGCTATCACAAGGCCAGTTGATCCTAAACATCTTATCTGCCACCTGGAGTCCTCCCAGTTTTTCACATGTCCTTGTTAGTATAATTGCTTTTGTTTTTCTATCAAGACACATGGGAAAAAATACTGCCTATGAGTGCATGTTTATACTTCCATTGAAGAGGTAAGGATTATTGGTGTAAGTGTATACTTTAGGGGCGTATGTTCTAGAATTCCCTTGCTTATTTCAATTAAATTTAGCTGTTGGGTATTATAACAATGTTCAGAAAAAGCTAGTTTTGATGCCATGCGCTCTACCTGTTTATCCTTTCCGTTGCACCAAATGTGAGCACCAGGTGGCAGCAAAACTTCATATCAGTCATACTGACCTCTATTGGCCACATCCAGATGCTGAGATTGGCCAGAAAGAATCACAATGGGTTTAAGGTCCAGGGATTTTGGACGGAAATCGTTGAGTGCTTTTCTCATAACATCTCTGATTTTGGGACAACGCATCCTTTTCCAGATCTTGTGCTGAGGGAAATAGCTATTTTAGGCATGTCTGACAGACGGTTGGCATTTGCTGATGCCTGCTCTAAATGTGTGACAAAGTAATACTGAAAAAAACTCTCCAGTTCCAATTCAAGTTATCTCCCAATCTAAAATACTAGGAGACGACAGAAGGTGTAACATATTTTTGAAA
Organism: Eutrigla gurnardus; assembly: GCF_963514095.1. Lineage (NCBI taxonomy): Eukaryota > Metazoa > Chordata > Actinopteri > Perciformes > Triglidae > Eutrigla > Eutrigla gurnardus. The sequence goes on along the minus strand of NC_139931.1, from coordinate 13,640,616 downwards.
TCATTTTACATTTTTTAAAAACATTAATGAAATAATGTTCCGATGATTATTTCTATAAGATCTCCTCACTGAAGTTTCCTGAGGTCCCTTTCAGATTAGAATTCCAGAAGGAATAGCCTGGTTCTACCCATATATGCAAATAACAGTCACTAATTGTAAAAATGTTTATGGTAGGTTTATTGGGCTTTTTGTGGTTTCAAAGCAGTGCGGTTTCAGGAGACTCAATTGCTTCACCAAGATACTTTTCAATGTTGCCCCGAGTGGAAACTCAGAGGAAACTTGGCTTGTTTAAAAGCAAGAGATTCCTACCAAAGCTCAGGTCCAGAAGTCTCTGTTATCCAGCAGTAAGTAACTCATCATGCAAGGTCTGAGGAGCGACTGGAAAATACGTTCATAACAAGTCGTCACCATGTGCATGGGAGTGAGTTATCACTAGGTGGCGACGAATCCTCAGGTACAACCATTCATCATCAGACAAACATGGACTGTATGAAATAGAGTTGAACAAAACACGGCCAAAGAAGTGAACAAACAAGTGCCACTTTTTTTCTCAGGAAATGTAAAAGAGTATAATATGCGATATGAAACTGGACTTCATTCTATATCTCAGTCCTCTCCTTTCTTCTTCCTCTTCCGTGCTTTGTTTCTTCATTTCACCTCGTTTCTCTCCGATGTGCATTCTCCTGCGGCCGAGTTTTCGACCAGTCAAAACAACATTTCAGTAGCCTCGTTTGAAAGGATTTCTCCTGCCGATGAGAGCAAACCAAGTAGGAATTTCCTGCCATTTTGTTGCGCTCCTCCGCTTCAGATGGCATCAGCTTGGCTGCTGTCCCAGAGTCTGTGGGACAGATAACAGCAGGCCTTGACCCTCTTTCAAATATCCAAGACTCCCGAGCATTGTTGAAAACTCTTGAACTGCTTGACCTGAGACGTTACTGAGTGTGAGCTGTTTTATGGCATCCGGCGTCCGGCCTCCGTCCATTTGGTATTTTCACAAGAAACGTGTGGGGTCATGAAACTTGAATGCACATAGCACTTTGCCATACTCATGTGTGCATGTTGTTACGGTTCTTGCAGAAGAGGCTATGAAGAGCATGAGAGAGTGAGAACATGGATGCCAGTAAAAGAAATAAGACTTCCTTTCCTCTCAGACACCTGAAATGAGCGCAGACACAATACAAGGTTTGTCATAACACCGAGCGGCTGCAGAAACAGATGTACTCGACAGGATGTCCCGTGTGAGAGAGACGAGCAGAAGTGAAACAGCTGAAGACGTGTGGCGGTGGATGCGGTGAATGTAGATGTCACGCTATACCTGGCAACAGAGTTAAATGGGGCTCATTTTACCGAGTGCATTCAAGGCCAAACTAACGAATGCAAATCTTTTCTCAGAGATGTTTACTTACTTTTCAGGTACATTATAAAATAGTTCATGTTTCATCGTTCTTAATCTCAAAAAAGGGTGATATAGTTCAATGAATCAGCTAATACCAGCCAGGGGAAGATCATTAGTCCTGCAAGAGAAAGAAGAAAGGACATCTATAAGACAAGCAGCCATATTTTACTCATTACATAACTGCCAAATGCTGCAGATAACAATGATGATCCTTTCAAAGGCACACATGGGATGGAAATGCAACATTTTGAATGGTGTTTTTGCTGCTGTTGTCAACATGCCAGTGAGCCCATACCACAGAATCCACATCTGATATCAAATGAATGCCTCCCTATCTGTCTGAGGGCTTTTGTTTCACTTTGCAACCACCGTTTGACTGCTTCGGTCTAGACTTGATGGATTGTATGATTACAACGATGCGTCTGCATCTGATGAGGTAGAGTTTCTGTGTATGTGACCTTTTTCTTGCCTCGTTTCTCCACACTTTTCTAACTCTTTGCTCACAGAAGATTTTTCCTTATGTGTGTTGCAGTTGGATATAGTGCTCGGATGCTGCAGGGCTGTGTGGTAAAAATAGAAAGTATTCCCTGTTCTGTGAAACCCATCCAGCCTCCAGGAGAACTGTATGTGGAGTGAGAGATCGAAAGAATTCCCTCCTCTGAGAACTTAATCCAGGATGATAAAAGCACAAACCAAGGAGCTATGAGTGTGTGTTGTTATAAACCGCCAACTGATGAGAGACATGCTCCGACTGCTCTGATGACGGATGGCAGGTTTACTTCAGTGAAGGGTAAAGAGAGAGGCTGAGAAAATGCCCAGTGGATTTTTCACGAGGTAATACGGAGGGAGTGGGGCTCGCTGGTAAAATCATCATGGCTGCAACAGGAGAGGACGTGTGGAAAATATGAACACGCTGACCCAGAGGCCGAATCAGCACATTTGAAATGTCTAATCGACAGAATAGAATTCCCTGAAACCATTTTAGTGTAACAAGCTCCGACCTGACAATTGTAGAATTGTACTTACAAGCAAATACGATTCTTAGAGAGAGAAAATGCAAACACATTTCTCCATGAGAAAGCTGCTTGACGCAAGAGCAAAACGGAGAGAATATTGTATAGTCATCATTTTTCAAGTGCAAGAGCATGACTTCTTGCTGTGGCCCTAAAGGAGGGGCCAAACCTCCATCCCAGAGCAAGTGCAAAGGTCACTCAGGTCGAGTCATGAGAGGGGATTTGGGCCTCATAATTTACATATAGTACAGAGTTTTTTGATATATGGGGTACAGGGGTTGTGGTCGCCTGCTGGACATGAGGCTTTACGTCAGCTGTAACCCTCAAGGCCACCGCCTGACCTGCATTCCTCAGGACCAGTTTGTATACAAAGCCCTGAGCTCCAGGAAGCAGCGATGATTGTATCATGGGAAAGGCCCCCTCCGTCACGAATCAGCCGCTCAAGGCATTCTTTCTCTGGTAGAATTGGGGACATCCTGTTCCTGTTGCTTTCTCGGCCTTCAGGCACTCGAGTCTGTCCTGGGACTAGACCTGACCTGTATTTAGCTCAGAGAGCTGAATAGTCATATTCATAGTCACGGCTTAAGCCGGAGGTCAGTGCGGGACAGTACGCATTCCCCCCCCTGCAGCTGCAGCGTTTGTTCCGTTTGACAGGCACACACCTATTTGAGCTATGTGTCAGAGGCATGTTCCCTTGTGAGATCCAGCTGGTTAGATAACATACACCAGAAAAACTTTTGGTTTTGTCAAAAGTGCAGATCTCATCAGCAGAGTTTCGTTTGGTCAAATCCCTGGTCTGGCTGGGAAAATACAGTTGGACACCGGGCAGGTTGAATGTGAAGCATGGAAGGGAAAGTACACTGACCTTAACTTAAAATAAATATGAATATTGGGTGGCTGTATTTGTGTTTTATACATGTTTTTTTTATTGTGAAACTGTCCATTGGCACACATTCCAGTATTTTATCTCTTCTCTCTTGACTTGTCTTTGCTCCAGGTGCAGCGGGCGGAGAATGCCAGGCGCTCCATGCATCAGTGCCTCGCCTGTGATGTGGTGAATTGAAGTGATGGGGTGGTGTGTCGGGGCACGGCAAGTGACTCAACCATGCTGGTATTTACCTGCCATTGTATGAAAACAGTTCTCGAGTAAATGCAGGCATGTTTAAGCACTACCACTCTCACCAAACTGCTTCAGATTGTCTCCCTCTCCCTCTTCACTGTCTCCCTCTCATTGTCTGAATCATTTCTAAATAATGTCTCCCCACGCAAAGTCTTGCCCTCGAACAGACACTGATGAAATCAGTGGTGCACTCCACCCACCACCTGGTTACCTGGATACCCTCTGTTTACAGCTGGGTCTGGTCACACTGCAACGAAGCGTGGAGACTCAGACGAAGCATCGTGTTCCCACAAACATAAACACCACACATTACATTTTTTTAAAGTATTTGCATTTTGCTACCATACATCCATCCTGCCTCTCTTTCCTGTGTGCTCATGCTACAGCAAACCCACTTCCCGCTGCCTCTCAAGCGCTAACACTCCACACAAAAGGAGACTGAGGTGCTCTGCAGTTGTGAATTGCTTCAACCTAAGTTATGAAATCTTGCCGTGATTAATTTGCTGTTAAAGTTGGACGCTGCAGTGAAACCTCAATAGGTATCGCCTTAGAAAAGTATGCCAACTTTGCCGTGGCTCCTTTCAGGTCCCAGGAGCCAAGAACACAATGGCGTAACATGTACACCTGTGGCGTGCAGACCAGTCACATTATGTTCTTCCCCGTTCTCTAGAGGATCATATTTCCTCAGCACAGGCCCGGTAGACGTCGCACACTTGAAGAGTTCAGAGTTAATCCTTGCTACTTCAACAAATACTTCTCTTACACGCCTGAAGAGAAAGAAATGCCACCTTTCTTCATTTCTAACATACCTGTACTGGTTCTTCTTTGTTGTTTTCACCCCCAACACTGCGGTATTCTCATTGGTTGATTCCTGTTTTTGTTCAAAAAGCTGCAGTGAAACAAATATTGCCTTGGCCTACAATGGGAACTATGATAGAACTCCACCTTGAATCTCTCACATAAGTCTAAGTGCTTATCTGGGTTTTTCTCTTCCACTTCCTGCTATAATTCCTATCAATGCTGATTATTCTGTGGTTATGAAAATAACGGCTTCATGGCTTCATAACCCAATGATATTCATACTTCATGTGGCTTTGGCAATACATGACTATATTGCTTATGTATATATAGAAGATTGCATTTTATTCTGATGATGAAGTCAGATATCTGACTGTATCCCTCCTCCATACTTGTGCTACTATGTTTGAACAGAATTCAGAATTGATTTAAGAGATTTGATTTACTTATTTTTATTTTTATCTCATGTTTTCTGGAGCCAGATGTTTAACATCTCGACTTCACCCTGGATCTTAGAAGTCACCTCTCGGCTTTGAAACTTTGATACAATTTAAAAGTTTCATTCAGTGCTTGGTCCAGAAATTGCAATATCATGCTGATAATGTACCACATTAAAGAGCTCATACTAGTCAAGTCAAATGCGCATGAAAACATCCAATTAAAGAAGAAGAATGTCTCTTTTAAAATCTAAATCACTGTTTTTTTCTCTCTCATATCCCCAGAGAGAGTTATTTATTATCAGGGAGTAAATAAACAGTGGATTATGTAAATGTACTTTTCAGACACAACCTCCCAAAAATGCGCCAAGGATGCAGATACAAAACATTCCCAGGGACCATCTGGGTCTTATCACCTCTCAAAATCATTTCCTCCACATAAAATTACCAAGACCAGGAGCCAAGTCCTGTAAGTGTGCTTGTGCTTACTGTAAACGGTGCTACGTGCTAATCACACATCACTCCCTAGGTCCTTCATGTTATTGCTGAAGTAGATCAGTCCTCCTCCCCTTGAACTATGAATCTGTCCTCTGTGAGAGGCAGCCTGGGTCACAGTGACATGCTGGTGGATTTCTCAGACACTCTCGTGGTAGACAGCAGTTCAATCTGTCTTGCATTTATGAGATGAAAGAGCAAAGGTTAGTAAAAAAGCTCTGGGAAACGGGCTGTGCTGCACGATCCTCTGGGTAGAAGTCCTCCAACATTTTTGCTGACAATTTATCATGCTTAGTAATTATTACATAAGCACTTTTCTGCCTATAATTTGGGTTTTAGAAGGCAGGCTTTCTGTGGTGGCAGCAGATAACGGAGAAAAGCCCAAACGCATGGTATTGCTGTTTATATAAGGTTTTTCAGTGACTTTTCCTTCCCCAGAAATCAAGTTGAATTCTGGGAGTGACCTGCATGACGGGCATGCTGGGAATGTCATGGCATCACAGCCTAATATGGGCATTATACGGAGTAGATGGGCCAGTTTGACTCTCGATAGCATTCCAGTTGCTCCTAGCTTCTGCTCATCAAACAGTCACCTTCACATTCCTTCCTTGTTTGAGGCTCATCTCAAGAAGGTGATGAGATTAGTGTGTCTGGAAACATGTGACATTCATGCCCTCCACGCCCTTACACCCAACAGTCAACGGAAATTGTCACAATCGCTCCCCGGTGACACCTGTATGTTTTGCGAGTGCTTTTATTTCTCATTTTATTTCTCAGCCATTTTAGTATGATTGAGGTGAGCTTGGTTTGTTTGTGCACCCCCTCCTGCTCCCTGAGCTCATCCTCAGCTGGTCTTCCATGGGTGTAAGGGCCCCCAGACTCTGGAACCCCCCGTCCCCCACACATTCGACAGTTTGACACCATAACAGCATTCAAAACCAACGTCAAACCTCTTTTTTATACATGTATGTGTCTGTCCTCCACACGTCATTATTTATAGAGACAAGTACCAACTACAAAGAGACACAAAACGACAAAAACAAGTGTGTGTTTCATGTAGGTGTTGGTGGGGCCTTTTGCATGACTGTGTCCCAGGGGCCCCATGATCCGCCCATGACTTTACACTACATTGTACTCCAGCTGATGGTATCAGGGTGTAATACTTGCACTGACATACAGTTTTTATTCAGGAGTTTAAACGCCTAAAACCAACGAGGAAGGAGACTTCTGGGCCTCATCCTTGAGAGCTTTGAGTTATTTAATTTACAAATTGCCTTGGCTGTTTGAGTCACACTGTCGACTCAGCCAGATCATATGACTAATCTGTCCCTGGGCTCTTTGATCAGTGCCTTGGATCACATACTGCAGTAGACGTGTGCTGTTCTGCTCATTATTGTTATATCTCCAGTCAAAGGTGAAATGACATGAAAGGAGTTGTCGGACTAGATTTGGTCTATTCTTCTTTGTAACGGAGAATTTGTTGTTTCCTGCGTGTGCCTGTAAAAATCATCTTTACACAACCTACTATTGCTGCAAATGTATATCTTATCAGACTAAGATGATGATCTTTGAACAAGAACTGTATTTAGACTTTAGCTATGTTGTAATAATAACATGTGATAGGCTTCAAGGCTACTTTTTACATCACAGTGTTTTCACGTGAGAAAAGCCCTGTGTTTCTTTATTTAAACAATAAAGAGATCTTTAGTCTCCAACTGATCTGTCGTCTTCATTGCTGCTCTCTGTTTTAACATTACTGTGGCAGCAGATTCCTCCGGCGTGGCCCTGCGTCAGCAGGGGGATTCCTCAAAATCCAGCATCTGGGTGCTGCATTCTTGCCGTCCCCCACATTGCCATCGCAACGCTCACGAGACACAACAGCTCGGGAGCATGCAGTCGCAGACAGAGTCGCTTCCTGTGCCCCAGCTGGAGTGAGGGGTGTGAGAAACATGCTCACTGAGCTCAGAGTTATGGCCAGAGAGGCGAATGGTAGCGGAGGAGCAAACAAGCCACCCCACAGTGACGAGGGTCGCCTCTCCAGCACTCAATGGAGGAGGAAGAGGTACAAAGGAGCGATTCAGTGGCTGTTAATACAAGAGAGGCTGACTATAATAAATACTATGAATGAAAATAAAGATGTGTTGGCTTTGTGACCTGAAACATGATATCACCTCTGGGTTCAAAGATCATAAATCCAACACATAAACCCTAATTGGATTCTCAGACTAACCGTTGGGATTGATTTCAAACCTAACAGATGGCCCTTACCCTTGACTTTATTTGTGGGGTTTCAGGGTTTCGAATTAGAGGAGGGCCTGTCTAGGGCGGGTGTCCCATCAAAGTGGCGACACGCCCTCAGTGTAGCCACAGACCTTGAGCTGGAAGGGCGGCTAACTCACTCTGAATTGCTGCCAGAGTGTTTTATGTTCCCATTCAGCCCGAGGAAGGAGCTGCAGGCCTCTGGAAGCTGGACACCTTCCAACTTTTTACATATCATGAAAGAGAAATTCATTTTACTTCTACACGTCGTGTCGCCATCGGTTCTACATTACAGTATATGCACACTTAATAAGATGTCTCGTGGGGTTGTAAAACAGGAGTGTTCACTTCTGCTAGAAGGCAGCCAAACAAATCCCTTCCTGTGGAAAATGTGATCGTCGGGGTAATGTATGTCGAGAAATGTTTGATTCATTGGCTGCTTCGGGTCTCTTGTCTGATTTGTGATGTAATCAGCTGAAAAGAAGGCAGCTTTAACACAGAGGCCTGGAGGGACGCATGAATAACCGACTGTCGACGTGAGCTATAAGTCAAAGCTGGGTCCGCGACTGCTATGTTAGTGGAAACACACACATATGAGTGCATACACTTAAGTCTAGGTGTCTCCGTGGGAGGTCCTGTAAGGGTAAACGCAAAAGAACTAAAGAGAGTGGGAACAGAATCCGAAATGACGGGAGCCATTGAACAGACAGATTCTTGTTGAAGTTCATGGGGTGCTTGAGGCGGCCTCTGGATTTACAGAGGCAGAAGAACTATTTGTTTGTGTCAATGAGAGTAAAACACAGGAACCAGTAGCAGGCTCCCAGGGACACCCAACAACATGGGATCAATGATTTCCGTGGTAAAAGAAAGCCAATGGTCCCAACCCTCCTCATCACTATTTCATGTTTCTGAGGATTTCTGTGCATCAAGCAAACATATTTTGGGCCATGAAGTTTGGCTGTGCATGGTCCTCAGAGGATGATTCCTTTGTATTAACCTTCTTACACCATTGTCAAGACCCATTATCCTCCTGACCAATCTATTTCAAAACGTTATGGCTTGATTGCCACAACATTTATTCTGAAGATAACTGAATGATCTTGGTGACCAGCTCACCTTTCCTCTAATCATAATCGAATGGGCAGTTTGCCATGAAATTTGACAAATTAATTGTTGGTATGCTGTTCGTTAGGTCCAACTCTTGGACGGATAACTAACAGAAAAATGCAAAATACTCATCTGCAAATATTTTGCATTAAGGAGGGAGTGAGAGTGGAATAATACTTAACTCTTCACCTTAATGCAAAGAAGAATATTTCCAAAAGACGCACAAAAACAAAAAAAGACTTGTTTTACACGATGCACCTGTTCACGGTGTGAATAAAACAGTGACCATGCAGCGTGACAGTTAACAGAAGGTTATCCTCTTTGTGTGAACTTTGACCCCCAAACCTCCCCTCACCTCATTCCTCATGCGAGTCACAAAGGGACACAGTGACAAAGCAAGATTACAAACACCAATGCAAACCTACAGGCAAACACCAATCACACACGCGCAGACACATGCTTTACTAAAAATAGGGGATAGATCATGTGGGTTAGCTCATGCAAACCAGCAAGCTTTTAGATCACAGGGCCTACTGTACCCTGTCCAGGTTTTAACCTCACAAATTCTTGACCTTTATAATATTTTAATGAGGACTGTTACAATTTTTCACCTCATTTTATGTGGAGACCTTCCCATAAACCCCAAACCACAAAGCTCTCCCCACTGGCCTGGTGGTGGGCTGGATATAAGGCTGAGGTTTAGAGATGGCTATGGTCTAAAGCAAACCCCTCCTCCCACACACAGCCATGAAGACAGCAGTGTGTTTTATTAGATCACATTTTTTATTGTCTCGCTTAAATATTCCTGAGCTCATGATGACTAGAGGATGATAAAAGCTGGCGTGGTGCTGCTGATGGAAAGTATGTGCGTGTGTGTGTGTGTGTGTGTGTGTGTGTGTGTGCGTGTGTGTGTAACTTGTTGCATTGTCACCAGGGCTACGCAAACAAACACAGAAAACCCAAGCAGCACGCTTCAGTAGGTAATCATTAGGAGCACGTCGACCTTTGACCCCTGCCATGCCTCAGATGACATATGGCCGTGCCTACCTGCTGTTGCTGGAGTCACTGGGCTGTGTTAGCCAGTGTGATGCAAACGCGGTGAGCTGCAACGTCAGTAAGATGCCTTTCATGCAGACTGTAGGCGCATTTACAGAGACTGCAAACACAAGGAGTACACCTTTCTTAGAATCTATCAACATTCCCCCCCCAGAGGTATCGTATGTCTGTCTCCAATAGCCGTGCGGGTGAATATTTCCTTTCATGAAACGGGCCCGCGTTTAAAAGATAATCCAGGAAATTCCCTTGGCAAGAGCCTGCCACAACAAATAGCATAGAAATGAGTGTCAGACATTCATCCTGTGTGTGCTTGTTGTTCTGTTGTCTTCATTCCAATTTGTCTCTGTGCCATTTTCTTTTCTCACTGGTGTGTCTGTCCACTAGACTAACCCCTAACGCTATGTTGAACCCCTGTTTCTTCATTATTATGAATTATTATCACACGTCCTTCTACCTCCAATGCCCAGATGCCAGTTACAATATTTTTTCCCCATTTCTCTCCTGAGACATTCCAAACAGATTTCTCTGCTTCCCCATTCCTTCCATTTCATTCTGTCATCCTTTTATTACTTTATCCTTAACGTTTGTGCCATTTATACAATACTTTTCCTACCCTTGCTAGTTTTAAGTTTATCTGACCATCTCGGAAAGTAGTAAAAAAAAAAAAATTCCCTCAATCATTTTTTATCTGGGGTTACCAGTAAATCATGTTTATTACCATCAGACTGCAATTGCTATTTTCCCATGTCATCAAGCTCCAACTGAGACGGCAGTAATTTGTTTGGGCAAATAACACACACAGATAAGCATTTGATGGATGGCCACGGGTGCAGGACTGTATTCGCCAGTATTTTTCTCATCTGGTCCAAGAAGTTGTCAGCTTTTAAAATGCCCAAAGTTGTGTTTAATCCCGTCTGATATTATGTGAATAATGCTGGCATTGTGCGGGCAATAAAGCGTGTACAGTGAACGGCTCATGTTGCCTGTTGTCGGATTAATGAGACAATGATGAGGCTGTGAGGGGGGATGGAGACCGGAGACAGAAGCAACAGCTGAGAAAGCCCTTTCAGTTTCTAAGTTGGTCTGTCCGTCTATGGTTAAGCCTGGCTGCATCTGTTGATGCCCACACCCCAACGGCATTTAGGGTGGAGTAATATCTAAATCTGCATGGAGCCATGTCGGCCAATCGAGGCATGCTGTGACCAACTGTTTGGAGAATTGTTGCATGCGGAGATCTCGAGGCAGCTCAACGACATGCTGCTGTCTGTCTGTGCTGCATGGCTGCAGTATCACTTGCACACGTCTTCCTAAATAATCCTTCGCTTGTGTCGATCATGTTTATATTCTTCAGCCTTTTTTGCCAGAAGAAAATAAGCGCTTTCACCACGATCACTGCCTTGACGTGCAAGCAGCGTCTAGCAGGCGTGTGTGCACAGCTATGGTGGTGAATTCCTCCGGTCTGGGTCGTCACGTTGCCAGAAAGCGAGACAGGATGTGGCGAAACTTCTACCTGAGAGCTCTGTCTCATCCTTCTCTTCCTGTGCCGCTGCTGCTTTGTGTCAACCCACGCAATGTGAAGTTGAAGAAAACAAAAAATCTGTTAAAGTAAGGCAATTTTGTGGGCACAAAAAAAAAAAAAAGATGTGCAGATTTCCACTGCAATTAGTGTTCCCGGGGCTCTACTTTGTCTCTCCTCAGTGTTTCCCATCTGTTGCGTTTATCCTGAGCAACATGTCACTTTTTCCCCCCATTTGGGGTTTTCTGGTCAGGAGAGATGAACCGAAACCAGCCATTCAAATGTGATTAACACGCAGAAGTGCTGCTCTTCTGAAAATATTCACACACTGAAGGTGGCTGACCTCGCTCCCCTTGCTAATTGTTGCAGCCGTGGTGTAAAATGTGGCTGTTGTTTTAGGTGATTTGTAACAGCAGCATGCAATCAGAGGTGTACATCATACATGTGTGAGCCTGGAGGGAGGCGTTTGACAAATGAGGCTCCGCTGAGAATGAGGAGAGTTGAGCAACATGTTCACTGACTCATTTTGAGATGTTCAGCTCTGGGATTATGTTTTCTTTTCTTTTTTTTTCATCCAACTTGGCTCCCTGTCCTTGTGTGTTTGCTGCCTGATTGTCCGCCTCGTCCTAATGAGTCTCACCTGCCCCTCGTTATCACCCTCCTCCTCCTCCACCTGGGTTTGGTCTTCAGGTTGCATCGTTGCTGCTGGGAGCTTTCACTACCTGTTTGTTGTCTGTGAAAGTGTCCCCATTGAGTCTGCATTTGGTTTGTGGCTTCCTGTGTTGCTTTAGCAGCTGTAACACACTCAAAGCAGCAGGAACACAGGCTCAGGTTAAGAGTTAGGCCGTGTTCACTCTGCACCTTTCTGTTGACGGACCTCATTGACTAATGCATGGGCTTGCGTCACATTATGCTGAAATGAATTGTGGGTCCACTACTCTGACGATCAGTTTCTGTGTTTATATAAGTGAACAAATACTTGTTACATGTAGCAGTGCTCTTCTGGCTATGGGTCCATTTTGCACTATAAAAATAAGGAAGCCGGAAGTAGCCTGAATAAGCCGGCTAGAAGCGATTTCAGTGCATCTCCCCCATGCACCGACACGCCTTCCCTCCTCAGGCATCGGTCCATCAACAGAAAGGTGCAGTGTGAACACGGCCTTAGGGTTATTTGTTAAATGCATGAATTTGATTAGGTCTTCCTTTGTGGGTCAATGAAACTAAACATTGATAAAAGATGGTATCTCTTTGTTTAGACAATCAAGCTGAATTTATGGCCTTCAAGGAAATGAGAAAAGAAATGAGATGACATCTTCATTCCTAAGCATTATAAATAGCCCTTGACTAAACATCATGCGGGGCTGTTCTTAAGAAGCTCTGACGCTAAATCTAACTTCACATCATAAAATAACGTGGTAGCTGACAATTGAAATCCACCATGAGGAATCTCAACCAGGCCACACACCGCTTCCCCTCCAGGCCTGTTTGCCAAACGTTATCTTCGGATTACAAACAAGGCAATGAGATCTCGCGCCTATTCTGATGTCTTATTTTTATCCTTCCTTCTGTGTTTTCCCCTGTTGCCGAAAGGATTAGGAACTTATCTTTTAATACCGCTCGAGCGTCAGCCCTGCACGTCATCCTGCAGCCTTGAGGTGAATGACTTCCAGCTCCAGCGTTTGGGAACCCGCTGATCCTCCTCTGTCGGGCCACGGAGGAGATGTTTGTCCTTTTTTGTTCACCGCTGCAGTTGATGTGGCAGAAATACCAGCAGTATAGGGGACGAGAGAAAGGGTTAAGACGTGGGTGGTGTGTTAAAGCATTTAAATCACCCGGAGCTGTTGGGCTGTTTCGTTTTATGAGGTGCCAGACCATTGCCGCTCTATTCAAACTGCTTCACGCCGAGGTCACCGCAAACAGATTAAAGATCACACCAGTGTGTGACCTGGGCTCGCCTCCATTACACCGCTGCACTAATGGTGATGAAAGCACGACATCATGTATTGCATGGGCCTACCGCGAGCCTCCGCTAACCCTGTAAGTGGTGACATGCACGCTATCTACGCGAGCAAATTAGGGTCTGCCAGTGCAAAGACACGTCGCTCTTTCTGCCAAAGCATCAGTTGCTTGTTAATTACAAATTGCACAAAGAAAAGAAGGCAGGGAACACTTATCTGCTGAGGTGAGATTACCAAGCAGCCCTCCTGAGTCTGTAAGCATTCATTACATGAAATCCTCTTTCTGCATAAACAATGGTTTACGTCTATAAACCATAAACAGAGAATTTAGACGGTTTGCAATCATGCTCTGTAAGGGTTCAGCAACGTTGCAGATGTACTCTTGTTATCGAGGCAAATCTCCTCGGAAAGGTTCGTGACTATACTGTTCTCATTCAGAGACGGAGCTCAACAAGTGAAACCAGGACATGAAGGCAACGACAACGAGTCTGAAAATCATTTTATCAGTCAGAGCTGTTTCACTTCAAAACATGGTCTCACGAGGTCACCCCATCAGACGGGCGTTTGGCGGTGCCGGATGATGGTTTGCTTCCTCAATCGTACCTCCTCCGCGCTATAAGTGAGGGGTGGAAACAGGTCATTGTGGCCCTTCAAACAAAAAGGGAAAAAAAGTCTGGGATGTTATCAGAGCAGGACATCTTAACATAACTGCAAGGGCCTCCCAGCAGCCTCATAAAGGAACAGCAGCACATTTAACAGCACAGTGTCACAAAGTCATGGAAAAAACACTTACATAATGAGCCCCCCCCCACCTTCTCTCTCTTTACACACCCAAAGGGCGACAAAAGCAAGAGAAGAGAAAGGACATCTTTGAAAGTGTGGACAAAAGACTATCTGTCTCTCCAACAAGGGAGTCATAAGAGAACATTAACCCTGATCACTTCTTTAACACCGGATTGCGTTTGCCCCCTTTACCTCCTCTGACTCTTCAGCGAAGACCTTCAGAAAGTCCCTGCACCTTACTGTCAGAAATACAAACCCAACATGATCACATGCCCCTTGTACCCCGCTTAAAGCCGCCAAAATCCCTCCCTCACATCCATCGTGTGTTTCGGCTGTGTTTTCTGACCCACTCATGACAAGACCTATTTGTTCCAGTGGCTCGGAACGTGTTTGCGTTCCCCGGGGTCACGGCTGATCTTCTCATATTTATGTTAGCCAAACTGCAGGCTGGCAGGCTAATTCGCTGGTATGTGTTTTCATTAGGTCTCTGGGGGCCGGGTAGAGCTCCCTCGCTAACGTGGCTCCTCTGAACTCTGACCCCGGCTTTAATGGGAAGGATGGCAGAGAAAGAGGGGCCACGGCTTCAGAGTGGGCTCACTTAGACTTAAGGTAACAATTTGAGGAGGCGTAACAGGTTATGTAACCTTGTTGCCGGACACTAATGACTCAGTAGGGCCTGAGGGAGGTCCCTTCTCAATAGGTCTCTTTTACATCAGTTTAAAATTAGCTTTGGTATGGTACGTTTGGACAAATCCTGCTCTGTGTGCGAGATAACAGCTATGTAGATGTTGGGGTTGTAGCAGGAGCAGATTTGGTTATCAACAGTTAATTATTAATATCAATATGATTATCGGTATTAATAATTATATTTAATATATTATCATGATATAATCATGAATAAACGGGGCACCACCCTGGGATCAGGGAAAAGATAACCTAAAACTGTATTCAGTCTCAATATGAAGGTTTTATACTCACATGCCAATCATCGTGATCATTGGCATGGAAGCATAAAACAATCTAACAATTAAAAAGGCGTGAAATTCAAGCACTAGCCTTCACAACCTGCTGTTATCCAGTGACATATACACAACAAGCACAAGAGACCGCTAGTTATAATATAATAAGATTTATTAAAATCAGTAATAATGATCACAATCAATAACACTGCAATTAACAAAGCCTTATTACCTAACTACCTAACACACAAAGCTAAGCTTAAACAAAGGATGTGTGTGCGCGTGCGTGTGCATGTGCGTGTGTGTGTGCGTGCGTGTCGAGAGAGAGGGAGAGAGAGAGAGGGAGAGATGGCTATGGGCGGCCACCAGATGTAGCGAGAGAGAGAGAGAGAGAGAGGTGGAGCTATTCCTCGCAGCGTTCAGGGGCGGAGCCACTGAGGTCTGATGGAGTAGCGAGAGAGAGAGAGAGGTGGAGCTATTCCTCGCAGCGGTCAGGGGCGGAGCCACTGAGGTCTGACGGAGTAGCGAGAGAGAGAGAGAGAGATAGCCGTATGTAGCCACCAGATGTAGCTATGTCCCTAGCGCCCGCCGGGAACAGCTGGCTTAGGACACGTGTATGTGTGTGTGTGTTAGCGGGTCACAAACAAAGAGAGAGAAAATGCGCGAGCGATATTCGGAGGGACAGAAAGCGTGCCGTTATCACACGGGCTCGCGTGAATGAACTGGCGTTTATTCCGCGAGACCGGTCTTTTAACTGATAGTAGAGGCTTTCTGAGCTCGCGAATATGGCGGAGGTTAGTCGAAAACACTGTTACAGAAATCAACCCAGCTGCGTGGTTCACATCAGTATTCAAATACAGCAGCACATGAACCAACGGACTCGGCGGTCCGCGATCAGAATTTAAAACACATTAACAAGAATTACAAGCATATCCTACACTATCACTTGTGTCTCTGCCCAGACTGATAGCCTCTTACTGGTATCGTTGCGTAAGACGATGACGGCGTTCCGTAACGGCGGTGGTTCGTGAGTCCCCGGCGTCAGCGGGGGACGTGATGAGTCGGCTTCGTCCAGACGAGAGCGGAGCGGGTTTCCTCTCGTTGATCAAACTCAAATAAAGAAAACAGTCCGTGTTTCTTTCTTCCACGGACGGCGATATAATCGCGGCTTGGCGATCTAGTCAGCTTACTTCAGACAGCGTCTGGTAGCTGGACGGCAGGAACCGGCTTGGTTCCTCTTGTTGCAGCGGTGCGCTGCGGGAGGGGGTCGCCTCCCGTTGCAACGTGGTGTTGCGCCGGTTGTAGGAAGAGGCCACAGTAGGAGTCGGAGTAAGAGTGAATAAGAGAGCGTTCTCCGGGCGGCTTCGGCTTATAAAGCTCAGGCCGCTCCAGGGGACCCCCCGGGGTTCCCTGAAGATGTCAGCCAATAGGATGGTTGTGAGGTGTCGCATCTCTCACCTGGGTGAGATGTGAAACTAAAATGGCGGTGTAGTTTTTAATCCCCTTTGTCCCTTTGTCCTGGCCGCATGTGTGGGCTTCTGTAGGCCGCATTGTGTAGTCCTAACGGTTAGGTCCCAACATAGAGCATGTGACAAACTAGTGGCGGTGTGCTCAGCCATGGGCCATGACAGCAGCACAGAGGGACCTGTCATCCTCTCATCCTTCCTGTTGGTCACTCCTTCCCTTCCCTCTACTCCTCGTGTGGAAACACGAAGACTTCAGGCTGGTATGAGTCTCTCCCTTCTTCAGAAAAATCATGTGGCCACTTGATGAAGGCAAGAGTGCCGAAACACTAAGTTAATCATCTATAAAGCTTTTTTTTAAACAGCTACGGCTTCTTCATTTAATATCATTATTAAATCATAGATTAAACGCCTTTGGGTTTCAGGCTGTTTGTTGGACAACATCTCATACGGTCTCATACAGTCTCATATAGACTCATACGGTCTCATACGGTCTCATATGGACTCATACGGTCTCATATGGACTCATACAGTCTCATACGGTCTCATACGGTCTCATACAGTCTCATACGCTCTCATACGCTCTCATACGCTCTCATACGGTTTCATACAGTCTCATACGGTCTCATACAGTCTCATACGGTCTCATACGGTCTCATACGCTCTCATACGCTCTCATACAGTCTCATACGGTTTCATACAGTCTCATACGGTCTCATACAGTCTCATACGGTCTCATACGGTCTCATACGGTCTCATACAGTCTCATACGCTCTCATACGCTCTCATACGGTTTCATACAGTCTCATACGGTCTCATACAGTCTCATACGGTCTCATACGGTCTCATACGCTCTCATACGCTCTCATACAGTCTCATACGCTCTCATACGGTTTCATACATTCTCATACGGTCTCAGCGTCTCTGTTTACAAGGCAGAAAACCACAGCTTCCTTTATCGTCTCTGTGTGCTTGCTCTGTTTACTCGGGGTCAGACCAGGCCTCGGTCTTTCCAACAGCTTCACAGATTCACAGTTTCAGCATCAGCAAGCCTCTAGAGCTTAGGTGACACATTTCGTACGGAGTCCAGGTCATCACCAACTCTGCAGGCCATGAATACCAATCATTTCCTCATTGGTTTGTTTTTATTTTCTCTGTCTTGGCAACAGAGTGTCACTCTGCGATGGCGTGCTTTCTATTTCTGGTTTTAGTAAGAGGGGAGAAACAAAACCCTGAATCACCTGTGCATGATCATCAGCGGACTCTCCCTTCCAAACGTTGCCAGGCATGCTGATGAGTCGACTAATGGGATGTCTTGAATTCTTGTTAAATGACCCGCAGGTTCAACGGGGTCGACAAAGAACCCTCCCGCTGATAAGACGAGTCTCATACCTCAAGGGCAAACCTCACATTCACAAGTGAGTGTGGGAAAAACATCTCACCTGCAGCACAGCCGAGCCCAGCTAGGCAGCACGGAGACATGACAGACATGCCTGAAATGCTTGTGAGCTTATGCGTGTTCATCTGTTTGTGTTTCACTATGAGAACCTGCATTATTTGTTCTTTAAGGAGTACATTTGGGGGGTCGGTGGGTATGACATGTGTTCGCATAAGAAGGGAAACAGATCAAGTACAGTCAATGTTGACTTACCATCAAGTATCTTATTAATTAGACCTTGCAAACACATTTAACTTCACCTGAACTTTAAGGCTCACACACCTAAAGGGATTGTTACATCAGAACCATTTGACTGCTGTAAATGATATGATAATCACATTTGATCTCCTTTGAGTGGATGCGTCACGTTCAATAATTGCCTTAATTACATCCAAGTCATCACGAGAACGATCCAACTGAAACTAACGATTGAAATGTTTGTTTATGTTTGTGTACCTGCGCTGATGATCTCCTGCCACTTGAACGCACCGCTTTGCCAGCTGACTTGCGCCGCCTCTTCGGCGCATTCATTGGCTTCCACCGCGGAGCGTCAGCGCGGAGGGGGGGAGGAGGAGGAGGAGGAGGAGGAGGGGAGGGTGGCTGACAAGGAGTTTATTGTCAGGAATGTGTAGTAGCACTCAAACTAATTTACCGCACGGACTGGGCCGCACTCCCCGCAGGGCATCATCCTGTTGTTTTGGGACCGCGCGTACTGGATTACCTCCCGCTGCTTCGGCTCTTTGCGACTCTTAGAATGCGAGTGTTTACGTGACGACATCGTCTTTTTGTTGCGTGAGTGAGTGAGTGTGAGTGCGTTGTTTTGCTGGAAGGAGATCTTTTTTTTCCCCAATTCAAACGCGACTTCAATGCCAGATCCAGCAAAGATGAGCAAGAACGGAATGGTGACCAAGATCCACACGCGGATAAGAGCGGACCCGTTCACGGCCAATTACGAGCTGGTCGGCAGAGAGCTGGGCAGGTGAGCTGGTTTTGCTTGTTTCCAGGATTCATTGGTCCGCGCGCAGACTTCGCTCGTGCGATTTAATTAGCAAAAAAAACAAAAAACATCTTGATGTAAAGCTGGTAGTCATGTTAGATTCGACCCCCGCACGTGTTCATTGGACGTTTCCAGTCCCGCATCGCATCCCGGTGAAAGGCGCAGACGGAGACGCGCTTTGGCACGCGCACTGGTGATGCGTCTGGTGTGGAAGCGTTTCGATGGAAACCTAAGGTGGACATAATGGGGCTCGTGTAGATGCTGGAGCCCGTGAGGTTCTGTGTGGTGAGGAGGGATGTCAGGCGTCTCAGGCGTGGAAGCAGATTTCTCTCTGGGTTCTGAAACCCTGCAGCCTGTGATATCGTTGCTGTCTATATCCGCTTGTGTAGTCTGGCTGGTCCTGCTGTTTATGGTAGTGAAAATGTAAACTTCCTCAAATGCCATGAGCTGAACTTCACTTGTAGGTTAAGCCATACAGTACAACGAGAACTGTATAAATTAACCACTTTCCTCTGTCTGTTGTGGGTCATTTCAGCAGGGATTCCCCAGTGTGCCAGACAATAATGACTTTCCTCAACAACAAAAAAAAAAACATTTTGAATTCCTGGGTTTCAGTTACCACGACAGCTGTTTGATTTGTGCCAATTCTGTGTCTGTGTCTCTAACTCCCAATTTTCACTGTAAGTTCCCCCGTCTGCAGAGTGGTGGGACAGCCTGAATAAAGAGTCAGTTGGGAGCATGCAGTTTTCCTTGTTGGGGGGGATCTTGGAGCAGCCTATTAACGTCCCCTCTTCCTCCTCTCACCCTCATACCTCAACACTTCCTTTCCCCCTCTCCCCACGAGTCGGACCCAACAACATCAGATCAGGCTTCATAATCTCATTAAGTGCAGGAATGTATGCCGGCAGATCAGCCCGTACATTAGGACGGATGTTGACCATATTAGAGCAGTTTGTGCCCGAGTTGAATTCTTTTGCAACAAGCGTTTCCAAAAAACTTTTCATCATCAAGCTTTGCGTTACGACTTGTGGTCCCAAAGTAGCTTGTGGTGGACTCAAAAGCAGAAAGAGGAACTGGCGTTGTGCGTCCGTCTGTGACACGGGCAAATTAGAGCTGCGAGGGCTGTCGCTTCTCATCATCGCACTTCAGACATGAGTCAGTGTCCCGCTGAGGGAGACGAAACGCAGACTCCACAGGAAACCGACTCCTCAATCAAATTATCACCATCTCTCGTGGTGGAGAGGAGTTAGGTTTATGTGTCACAGTAAAGTTGATGCTTGATGACAGGATAACCCTGCAAATGAGGGTTTTTTTTTTTATCAGCTGTGAATCTATAGACGGAATGTTTGAGAAAGTAATCAGTAAAAAATAAATGAATGAGTGTGTTGATGATTACATGAAAGCACTGTGACGCTGAAAGGAGATTGAGTGCATCTGCCTAGTGACACGGCAGAGTGTGACCGCAGCCGGCTGGAAGATGGCCGTGTGCAGTAACCTTTGACCTTTTGTCAGCCTTTGAAAAGGCCTCCAGTTGCTCCTTTCCGTGGCCGGCGGTCATTCCTTTTCACTCCATATGTAGTTCCCAGCCCACGGCGAGTTGCTCTGAACTTGGCTAATTAAGGATGAAAAGGCTCTGACGAGTTTTGCCTTTTCACTCTGAACAATGAGTCGTCACCATTCTGCGCTGCTTTTGGGGTGAAAAAAAACACAAAAAAAACCAGAAGGAACAGGCCTCGCAGCAGCCGGGGCGCTAGCCAAAACACAACCGGGCTCTGGCCAGAACAGTTGGTGTTTTTGGTTGGCGGCACAGTGGGCTTGTGTGGGAAAATGACCGGCACCACGCTGACCGGGCCACTTAATTTAGATTCAGCTCACAGTCATCTTTTCCCAAGCCCCTTGGCAGCATCTCTGTATTGTGTAGCTCATTAAGGCGTTGCGATGTTTTGTTGGACATAGATGCTGAGGTTACTTAGGCTCCAACCTGACTGTAACACGCAGTGACCCCCTGCCTGGCCTACCCCAGCCCCGCGGTCTGGTGGGTGGTCCGGGGTCTCCGGCCTGCTGTATCAGCCGACTGCTCCGCTTTTGTACGACTGTCAAAGGAGAAGCAGGCTCTGGCCGCGGGTCTGGGCGGAGGTGTCGACACAATCCCATTTGTCCCCGCTGCTGTCAGCTGTGAAGAAAGGGAAGTGGACAAGGCCTCATTATCAGCCTGGGAGGGACGGCTGGTGATTGTGGCCGGCTTGACATAGAGAGGCAATTCTGCACACATCGGACATCCTGCCCACACCCGCGGCTGACCCTCGCCACCTCCCATGAATCCATCAATGTTTATGCGGGGGGGGGAAATGAGTGGAAAATGTTCTTTTGTTAATCTCATATTTTACCAGCGACATCCAGCAACTGTTGCATCCCTTTGCTTTTACTCAACGTATCCTTATCACGTCCCTGCCCACTGTTCAGCAGCCTAATCAGCCTCCTGTCAGACCCTCCCGAAGGCTAGAGGAAGGGGGGGGTGATGTCTACCGACGAACATATCAGTGCTCAATAGCAGTGGCTGTATATTCAAATGATGCCCCTTGACCTTCTTATCTCTGAACTGTTCCTCAACCTCGCCTACAGTGTTGCACTCGTGGCCTGTTGGCGGGCTTTTCCGCATGCCTCGCACTGTAATCTAGGTTTCACCTCATAGCAGTTTAACTGTCATGAGTCCGTCCAGTAATTTTAGCCTTTCATTCGCTGCCGTTTCGATGACCTAAATTTAATCCAGTGGCTACTCGGATACAGAACCCGAATCTCTAAAACCAAGTATATTTGAAAAGCCAGTAATGTGGTCGTGATTATTCTGTCTCCTCACCGCTCTCTCTCTCGCTCTCTCTGCCCCCTCTTTGTTTCCCAGGGGAAAGTTTGCGGTGGTGAAAAAGTGCATCGAGAAGGCAACGGGGAAGCAGTGCGCTGCCAAGTTCCTGCGCAAGCGACGGAAGGGCGAGGACTGCCGCATGGACATCTTAAACGAGATCGCCGTGCTGGAGTCGGCCAAGGCCAACCCCTTCGTGGTGGCGCTGCATGAGGTCTACGAAACCAACAACGAAATCATCCTCGTCCTCGAGTGGTAAGACAATACTGTGGGAGTTCACTGAAAAAAAACAGACATTTGTGAAGAAAGTGAGGGCAGTAATTGAAATGGCCTTTTAAACTTTCCTCACTCGTCGGCGTTTGAGCCGCGCCAGGAAAACTGATGGTGAAAATCCTTTTAATCATCACTCTCTGAAATAGTTTCCGTGAGTTTTTCTCATACAGCACGAACGATTTGAAGACACCAAACTGAGTTCTAGGACACATATAGATTTGTTTCTACTTAATAAGCAATTACATAACCTCACATTAAATGCTACATCCTGTATGGTGTGTGAAGAGCACGCCTCCGCTTTGGCGCTTTTCATGTGAAATGCCACCTTTTATCTAAGTCTGTTATCGAAATTTATGAGGATACAGCTGCACGTCACTGGCGTCTTGCTCACCTCAAAAAAAAAAAACAAAAAAAAACCCACACACGCGTGAAATGCATAGGCATCTACAATTGTGACATGAACTCAGCCTTAAATGGAAATTCTCACTCTCTCTCTCTCTCTCTCTCTCGCTCTCGGTTTTTCTTGTTCTGTGAAAACTGCTGCCGGGAACTGTCACTTTAAATACCACAGTGGCAGAACCGCACCGAGCTCACCATGTGAAAACGACAACATTGAGCTTACAGATGAGGCGGTTTCACACCGCCGTGAGAACGCGGCGCTCGCCGCTCTAGACTCAACACGCAGGTGAAGGTCAGCCCAGCTGTCTGGGTCGGCTCTGCTGTGGTCGAGTGTTAAGTGACGTGAGGCGTATCCAGCGAGCGTCCCCTGGCTGCTCTTATGATGGCCTCTAATTAGGATGGGGACACTAATAACCTCGCTTGCCTCATAACAGGCAGATAGCGCAGTGCAATTATGCTCGGATCCCTCCCCTCTACCCCGGGCCTGAACTGCTCTCTGCTCAGGCAGGAACCCCAGACGTGGAATGCCTCCTCAGAACAAAGGTCTCTCTGAAGGGGGGGGCTGTGTTTGACCTCTGACTGAAGTGTGAAAGGGGAAGTAGCACCATAGTTCACCCCTGCATCCCTGCAGAGAAAACACAGCAGGAGGTCAGCCGGCACTCGTCCACGGTTCCAAACAGAGCCGCGCTGGGAGCCTTTTGAGTGTAACACCAAGCAGCCGGCACACGCACGACACGTTAAAGGCACTTAAAGGGCTCAGCTTTTAAATGTCAACTCATCCTTTTGTCGGTAATCATCCATCACACTTTTTTTTTTGTCCTAAATGCTGCAGCAGCACTCGCAGCGAGAACCTCACGCTGTCTTCAAACTGTCTGACCTCAGCGTGAGTTTCAAGAATTGCAAACCATTTTCCATTTCCTCTGAGTTCAGCAGCAAGCAAGGCTCCCAAAACTAGCACACACCACCACGCTGCACACACATACACACACACACACATGCACTCCTTGTAGCCACAACCACATCCTTGGTAATGTCGGAGAAATGGAAGCGAGAAGTTGAATTCTAATCATCTCCCTCGTGCGTCAGTACCACAGAAAGCCCCAGCGTAATGACTAGTTTGAGAGATGGTCACATTGATGAAAAATGTAGGTGCATCACCTTTTTTTTTTTGCAAAGTAGCAATGCGTTCCTGGAGAATTTATCACTGTGACTGTGATCCAGGAAGCACAACCTTTCATTTCCTGCTTTTTCCACATATATGAAAGTGTACCGTGAAGTAAGTTGCGAACCCACTAAGTGGTTAGCTTACGCTAACGCAGGAACCGACGCTAACACCAGGAAATTGCAACCAAACAAATTCAGCCGTTTTTTAATTTATTTTTTATTATATCTGCAGCAGGCTGGGCGCATATATGAAAAGCATAAAAATAAATATACAGAAATATCTTATCGCTGATAGTCTCCTTTCCTTATCTGTGTAATAAAAAGGCATCAGTATTACATAAAGTCTGATTCATAACCAGTTCAAATTCCCTCACAGTGACTTCAATTGCCTCCTCACCCTTTAACATACAGTAACATAGCGCACTAGTGACCTCAGTGGACTTTAATTGGACTATAGAGCACAGACAGCGTCGGTATCAGCCAGCAGACAGGTCAGACCTGAGGAAGGAGGTTGACCGGGTTGTGTTACCATGACGTCAGAGAGCACCTGGCTTGGTGGTCAGCCAAAAAGGGCTTTGACCAAATAGCCTCCAGAAATAAAATAAAAAAGGAGGTTAACTTGGTTTACCACTTTAAAAATAGAGAAATGCTTCATATGTTCTCAGCTGGTGTCTTGGTCTGGGTGTTTGGCTCCTCCGTGTCCTCACTCATGTTGAGTGCGGTGGATTATTCTGCAGCTCGGTGCAGGGGAGGATAGCGTCTCCTACACACTGATGTAGAGCGTGCATTAAGTCGTTTGGAAGGAGGGAGAGCGTGGAGACAATATTTAAACTTCAGGGGAAGTATCGGATCCTTCCTAAGTGCTTGGCCAGAATGTGTGCAGTCTGTTGAATTTAAACAAGACGGTCTTTATCAAGATTTTAAATCCTCTCGGGCGCTCTGCTGACAGGTTAAATGAAGCTATTAAAACCCTGTCTTGTCAAGCATTTCATTGTGCAGACAGGTATGGTAATAGTTCAAAGTCCGTGTCAGGTTGGCGGATTCAAGTTCATTTTCAATATATAACACCAAGGCGGGAGGGGTTTTTGATTTTCCACTGGCTGTTATCCAGTAAAACCGCACTCGCATGTCTTTCATTTCCTCTCCTGAATGAAAACACTAGCAGGCTCGCTTGCATTTAATATATACACGCATATCAATGTAAAGGGCCTGAGTGCAGTTTGTGCTTGATCTGGCTCCACAGCTCTCCTGTTTGCAACAGTCGGTGGCAGGTCCAGTAATCTGTGCTGGGAGGGAGAAAGAAACCCGATGGACCAATGACGGATATCCTCAAAATCCCCCAAAACACGGGTGCTATTTTCACAGCTGAGGAGAGTAAAGAGTGCGGGTTAGGAAGCTAACAGGGAGAGAGAGGACGGTGCTGGTTATGTAACAGCCGTGCCCAGGGCCTGGTCCCAAAGTTTTCCTCTATCTAAATCCCATACCACACATGGTTCTAGTTGTTTTGGGGAGGTGAACCGTCGGCTTCAGGCATTGATCTGACTGATGGAGCGTCCAACGTTATTCCACCACTTTACTTAATGTTGTTACACAAGCGCAGCAAGTCCAGGCAAGAGTCTGTCTCTTCCTTCCACAGAAAGGTGAGAAGTCACCATCGATTTGTTTATTTACTAAGCCCCCAAAAAAGGTTAATTCCTTAGATGTAAGTTGTTGAACAAATGAGCGGAGAACTTTAAGGAGCTTTTAGGAGGATCTAGTTACCAACTTGACAAAACTCCTCTGCCACCTTCTGTGGCTAAATTATTGCATATGGATCCTTTTCTGCTTCGAGAGAAGGTTTAGGCTTTGATCAGTTGGTGTTTACTTCAGTTTCCCCTTTTTCTGATTTCATAAGTTCCCCTGGGGCTGTATACGGCCTTATCTGCTCTTTCTGTAAGCTGATATGACCATTCTTATCTCCAGCAATATTCCTCAGAACAGGATGGTACATGCAGGAAAGCTAGAATGATATTGATTCGTGTGTGCGTGTGTGTGTGTTGTGTTGTGTGTGGGTGGACTTTGTTCCTTCAAGCCAAAGTACAATAATGAGACGGGGTGTTACATAATTTTCATTGGAAATGACTTAATGGGTTATTTAACTAAAATTGTACTAATGGGACAAGTTGGAGTTTGCTATTGTGAGCTTTTGTGCTTCAACCTCAAAGGAAGGGCGTATTTGTACAGTTTAAGGTGCAATTTATTCTAACGAGTTGAAGTGAAGAATCAAAACGGAAAGTAAGCCAAACTAAACTGAAACACTGGGTGGCTGCTCAGTTGTTTTCTTCTCGTCTTCTCCGTGTTTTGTTTTCCTCACTTTTTCTCCCTGTGCTTTCCTTCCAGCGCCGCCGGTGGCGAAATCTTCAACCAGTGCGTTGCCGATAACGACGAGGCCTTCACGGAGAAAGACGTGATCCGGCTGGCCAAGCAGATCCTGAACGGCGTGGCCTTCCTGCATCGGAACAACGTGGTGCATCTGGATCTGAAAGTGAGCGCGCGGGGAGATTCTGTGACATATAGGGCAGTGTTTTGCCTCGAGTGGCAGACTGAGGGAGATATGATTTCTGTTATGCAACCGCAACTGGTTCAGTGTGTCTCGACCCCGTTCCCAGGGGGAATCAGTCAGTGGAGGAGCCTCACTGGGCTATCGTGTTTTCTTTAATGGCCCCTGAGGTAACAAGGCGGTCGTCATTGAGGTTTTCCTTCTATATCGCATATACAAATTAACAAAGTATCTGGTTTCTTATTACACGTTATACAACACTTTTTAAAGTGAATAAGCGTTTGGCCAGTCTGACCCAGAATCCAGCTCAGACGTATACGCTCCGGTATTTGCCACACAGACCACGGAGCCATGCCAGTGGTTGGCACGGGTATCCTACCTGTTTTTGGTCTGATTGGCTTAGAGGATGACCTCAGAGGAGCAGCTAGATGCTGACTGGCGAACCACACCCCAAATCCTCCTAGAACCACTTACCCCTGCTGACTCCCTCGTACTGCTATGTAGTTAACGACCTCAGATAATGGTTATGTAACGTCTAATCTGTGCGTCCTCCTCTCCAGCCCCAGAACATCCTGCTGACCAGTGCCAGACCTCTGGGGGACATCCGCATCGTGGACTTTGGCTTGTCCCGGCGCATGGACAAAATCACAGAAGTCAGGGAGATCCTCGGTACCCCGGAGTATGTCGGTAAGTTTGTTCAGCCCGTCAAATACCCAGCATCCCTTGCATCTTTTTGACGTGAGACTAATTGGGCCTGTGTGGTTCTGTTGCAGCGCCAGAGATCCTGAACTATGAACCCATCAGCACTGCGACAGACATGTGGTGAGTGTGCTACAGAGACTCAGAACCCCTTTAGTCTGAGAATGAAGACATATTGCGGACGGTGACGTCGCCTCGCTAACGTGCAACAGACAAGTCTAGACTTTTGACCACACGCTCATCTTTGCTTCATACTTAATAATTACAGCGTGTTTCAAAACCCTCTCTGTAACCTCGTTCCCTCACTTCCTCCCTCTCAGGAGTATCGGGGTGCTGACCTACGTCATGCTCACGGGCGAGTCTCCCTTCCTGGGCGACGACAAGCAGGAGACATTCCTCAACATCTCCCAAGTCAACGTGGACTACTCGCAGGACACGTTCGAGGGGATCTCCTCTCAGGCCGTCGACTTCATCAAGTGCCTGTTGCTTAAAAACCCCAGGTGAGGCACATTACCGTAAAGATCATCCGATGACATCAGATGTGCTGATTATGGCTCAAACTGAAACTTTTCCGTCAGCATCACTTTGAGATGATTTACATAGTGAGGATATGAGGCAGGCTTAGTGTGTGGTAACAAGAAGTGCGTCACCACAAGTCATTTCCCTCTTTGCAGGCGGTGGTTGTAAACTTTTTAGGCCAGTGTCTTCTGTGTTTTTGACATTACAGCCAACACTGATGAGTCAGCTTTGTGTGTAAAGAAACTAAGGTGCGTTTCAAGGGAAGCTTTGTAATAAGAATGTGGTTTCAATGTGATACAATGTCATAAAGAGCAAGAATCATATCGATACCAATACTCTTTATAATTCTAAGAGGCTTACTTTCACATTGATTTCATCACATTTAAACACATGTTCAAACATATTTTTTGTTATTTTAAATTGAATGTACAAGCATCATTTTAATTTAAAAAAAGGCTCCTTTCGTTCTCATCTGTTGGTGGAAGTAACTAGTTTGCACAGACAGTTCTTCTGTTTGATGGAAGCTAGAATGGAGGCGTAGATATCCGTAGCATCCATATTTCAGCTCCATCCTCACACCCCTGCTATGTAACCACAGTTCTGATTAGCGCAGCTGGAACCCTGATTCAGATTGAGAGCCCCCACACTGAGCCTGCACTTTGTCGCCCGCAATTTGTTGATGAAAAGTAGCAGCGGCCTCTGTCTAACATCCAGAGCCATATTCTCCAGTCGGTATCGTTTATTGCAGCAGATTAATGGTAGCGTTGGAAAAAGTGGAAGATTCCTAAGGGTTTGAGTAATCGGTGGGAGATGGAGGGGGAAAAAATCTTGAGAGCAAAAAAAGTGCTTTTTCTTTGTGGTTTTCCAAACCAAATGTTGAAAAGGAATATTGCTGACGTCTTGCGAGAGAACCGATCGGGTGAAGGGAATCGGAAGAACAGGCGATCCGCCGGTTATGTCAACTCTTCGGGAATTTCCACTCATCCGCTGTGTTATTGTGTTTGTGTGTACAGGAAGAGAGCCACTGCGGAAGAATGCCTCAACCACCCCTGGCTGAACTCGCTCCCCCTTCCCCACTCCCACCCGCACCTCCACGCCAGGTCGGCCTCCTCTCTGGACGAGCCGGAGACCAGCCAGTCCGAGTCGGAGCCCGAGAGCCCGGCTCCCTCGCCCGAGCTGGACTTGATCGGGTCGTACCTCGGGTCGTGCCCGGGCCAGGGCGGGCTGAAGACGGGCCGCGACGCCTTCTCCTTCGTCGAACCCCCCTTTCCCACGCGGGCCGAGATCAAGCAGGAGCTGATCTGCTGAATGACATTCGGGGGACGGAGAGAGAGAATTGGAACTGCACGGAGCAGACGCAGCTTCTTGGTCCTGATGTGACTGAGGGCCCTGCTATATGGATGCTGTGTGCCTGCCGCTGGCTGCTTCTACTGCTGTGATGTCTGTGAGCTGGCCTCTGTGTGTACTTTAATACCTCTGCATGTGTTTGAGTAATGATTGTACGGAAGGACTATGAGAGGAATAAAGATGTGGGAGAGGAGACACAAGGACTTGGCCGCAGGACTGCACCGCTACCTTAAAAGTGACTCGGCTTAACACTGTGGCTGGGTCAGCCCTGCACGCACACTGGTTTCTCTTTTTGACCCAGCTCGCCTTTTGAACTGGGGTTCAGAGAAGAGGCAGCCTTGGGAAATGGCTTTCCTCACTGTGTGCTCTCATCAAAACACATTTTTGCTTCAGCTGGCCCAGACATGCCTCCTGTGATGAGTTTTGTTGAAGGAAGGAAAGGGTTTCGACTGCCGACTGATGTACTTAACAAAAGAATTAAAGCAAAGGATTGTTCCACTGTTATATGTTTATTTATGTGCGTTTGTTATACCACTTAACCCCTTTAAATACACAAAGCCACATCAGTGCCTGAGTTGGGAAAATAGTAGCATTCTTGTTTTTTAAGGACAATCTTAAGCACTTTTTATTTTGTTAGACTCCCATGTTAGAAAGGAACCCGTTATCATTATACTGTACATTTAAACCATCTTCCACCATCCACTGTTTGTCACATTACCTGTCATTCACAAAGTGCCACTTTTTTTCAACCTCACTCGTGTGTTAATGTGACAGGTTTGCTTTTGTTTTGTCGGCTATTGCACAAGTTGCACACAATTGTTTTTGTTTTTTTACTTTTTGCGATTTTGTCACAAGATTTCAGGCTCTTCAAATATTGTGAAAACAAGTCTGGAAAGAGGGGATGTCGGGGGTTTAAAGCAACGCAACCGTTTTGTTATGAGAATTGCAATTGGCGAAACGATGACATGGTCAACTGAAGAAAAAAAACAAAAAACGTGACGTTTGCCTTTAAATGCTCGGGAGCAGAGAAATTGAGAATCATTTCTCAAACAAGTACTGAAATGTATATTGTGAGTTAGTATTAAGATTAATCTGTAAAATTGATGTTGTTGTTTTTTACTAGTGTATGAATGTTAACATCATTATATCGTGTCTTATTTTGTACGTTAACTTTTTGGTATTCCTGTTTTTCCAGGCAGGTTTGCACTTGTCCTCGTGGACGATATGTCAAAATGAATAAATGTTGATGGCATGCATTGCAAAATGTAACAAGAAAATACAGGTGCATTTTGTATCAAACTTCTGCTTGTGTGTGTCTGTTTTTTTTTTTATTTTGCGTAATTCCCTCAGGCAAAATCTGCAGAAATGCGGACTTGCAGAAAGCGTGCATCATATGTTCTCATTTTCTGTCCGTCCAGTGTTCATAGTTCACCTGCGTGTGGAGTCGGGGAGAAAAAGCAGATCTAATATCAAAACAGATTAACCACATTTGGATCGGATCACATGTGAAGCATCTGCTTCTCCTCTCAGCACGTCTATTTCAAGAAACCGAGTATCGCAAAGAAAACTAAAAGCCCTCTCTCGGGCCAGTCCTCCATAAATATCCAGCAGGCTCTCTGAACCGGAAATGCCAGCATCCTGAGAAGAGGAACACAGAGTAATGCTTTCCACTGTAGTCTCATTCTCTCTCATGCACCCAATCTTATGCTTGTTTACTTCTTCCAGGTTAAACAATATCTCTGCCCTCCATTATCCTGGATTCTTGCTTTCATGTGCTCTTCCTCTCGTGGTCGGCACGGAGCCAGAGCAGCTCTGCTGTGGCCAATGAGGAGAAAGCGGGGCTCCCCACGGGGTCCTGCTCTGATGGCTCTTGGCTCTTGGACCGACTACTTCCCCTAAAGAAGGTCCTGCTGCTGCATGAAGCTGAGGAATGCCAGAAATGTTCGGTCAGAACTGCTCTCCTTCCTTTTTTTTTTTTAAACCTTTATGCCTCTCGTCCGTCCTTGTGAGGTTTGTTTTCCCAGTGTGAGGTGGTATTGTTCCCATACAGCATTCTCTCTCTCTCTCTCTCTCTCTCTCTCTCTCTCTCTCTCCCTCTCTGCATACACACATGCAGTTATTGAAGTGGTTGATGAAGTGCCTGTTTGTTTTCTCTCAGGACTCTCAGGCTCGGTTCATGTGACTTTGATATTTAAGGTGACCATTAGAGGATGATTTGAGACAGATGTGCAGCGGTTTTCTCTGTAAAAGAGCACTTGGCTCCAACAGATCCAAACAAATACGAAGAGGAGTCAAAAAGCATACCGTGACATCCAGATAACCTGCTCTGAACAACTGGGGATTTAAACTCGGGTCCCGCTTAATGGTTTCTGAAGGTTATCAGGCGACGAAACTTGCTTTCAATAACAATTTGTCTCTCTTGAGTCTGTAAGGACGATCAAAACAGACATCAACAGAACAATCATTCATTTTTTTTTTAATGCAATATACAAAAGTCGGGGTCTGACATCTGCTGGGCTGTGAGATGTTTTTGGCTGTAGCCCCTCAGCCGGCGTTTTATCTCATGCTTAACCAATCACGGACGAGTCTGTCAGCGCCTCTCGCCATGACACATTGATCCCTTGAGGTTTGTGAAAAGCCGGAGCTGGGATTTCAAATTGTGAACGTCTGGGGAAGCTGCTGGGGCTTCATGCTACAATGTGTGGGTCAAAACAATCGGTTACATAACCGGAGACTGTTTGACAACAGGGTGAAAGGTTTCCCGTCCAGGTCCCTCTGACAGCTTAGGAACTCGTTACAAAAGCGGCCCTGTGACTGTAATCACACATTTGTTTATGTAAAGCACCTTTTCTTCGTCACAGTCAAATATGACCTGTTATCTGAATGGACGAAGAGCACACATAAGGGCTTTAATGGACGATGTAATGTTCCTCCTTTATGGATGTGTGTGTGGCAAATGGTTTGACCCTTTCGTGATACATGAACAGGAATCCATCTGTCTGGATTTGAACTTGTTAGACGTATACGTAACCTTATAAGGTTAGATAAAGTCTCCATCTCATCCATCCAGGGACCTGTTGTCATCACTAGACATACATGACGTCTCTCTCTCTCTCTCTCTCTCTCTCTCTCTCTCTCTCTCTCTCTCTCTCTCTCTCTCCATATCTCTAGATCTCTTCCAGTGCTCCAGTTTTCTCAGAAGCAGTTCCCCCTCGCACCTTACATAATGGAGAAATTCCTTTACGCTCATGTTCCTGATTATACTGTGGAGAGAGAGAGTACACTGATGTCCGAGAGAAAGAGAGAGAGACTGTATGTGTGTGTGTGTGTGTGTGTGTGTGTAGTCTAAGCTCACTGTTACATTGGAGCCATATAGTTCAATAATTTTCATGTCATCCCTTTAGGAATCTGCTCAGTTGACATCGTCAGCACCGTGACCTCTGAGTCGCTCCCTCCACATCAGTTCACTCCTGTTACATTCCAGCGTCGACCTTTAAGGCCTTTACGATCCACGTAAAGCCCACAATAAGTACAAGAGCAGCAGCCCCTTAATGCTGATGGATATCGCTGGCTGCTGCAAGTGGACCTTAAGTGGATGGAAACAAGGGAAGAATCCTCACAGTTACCTGGGATTCTGTCTCCTAGAGCCAAGACGCTGCAGTATTTCATCGAGATAAGACGAGCCTGCGTCTGAAATCCTCCATGTTTCGCTGGTGAGATGTTGACCGGGACAAACGATGGAGATTACTTTCTTTCACGTGGCCCAGCAATGCTCGCAAAAAAAAAAAAAACAGAAAGAGAGGGGAGGAAAAATGTCCAGAAAGACTCGGTAACCGCCGGTAATATGTGTCTCATAGTGGTGCATTCATAGCAGCGAGGGAGGCAAATGCCTTTGGTTTAGCGCAGCTATTTATTCTGTCCCTGGAAACGCTTGAAGAACAACACAAGCGTTCTGAACAGAGAGGAGCAGGACCTGATGCTGCTGCCTGTCCGCCTCCGTCTGCGGTGTCATGTCCTCCCTCGGCGTGGGGCACTGCTGGCACTCGATAGTCAAACTCAGAGGGAACTTTTCAACTCAAACGCTGCGTACGGAACCAAAACAAAGCACGCTGCTAACTTCATCCTGTGGGGAAGCTCACGGAAAGAAACCAAAACACAAATGCCCGCTCACATGTGCTTATAGTGTGGTTTATAAACGGACACCAAAGTCTCCGCAGTGAACTCTGCCCGCTGACTCGCTACGAGCTCGGGAGGGAGGCCAGCTTTTGTTGCAGACTGAAAGGGAACAGATTCTGGTGGTCTGGGTCTTTTTGAGCGCTTGATTTTCAACCCACAGGGCTCTGCTTGTTTACTACAGTCCTGGATTTGAGTTACCTCAGGGGCACAGACACACACACACACAATACATTTTCTCCTTTCACTCATAACAGTGCACTCTCTTAGTGCTTTCTACATCCATATTTGCTTGTGATGTCGCAAGTTACACTTTGCATTCGGTGTGAAGCAACGCCATGTTGACGCTTCTCGCTTCAGCGTGAAACTGAAACATTCCTAAAACGCATCAATTATGTCAACTTTGACAGTTAACTGCTCTCTAATGCACAATGCTAACAGATCATCGTGACACCCCCCCCCCCCCCCCCCCAATTAGATTTAATTTGCTTTACAGTAATTTTAGCTTTTTGGAACCAGAAGACAATTCCCATTATATCTTACTCATGACATCCATCAATATTTCCCTTTCTGAGAACAAAATAAAGGCTCAGAGGTTATGACAAAATGTGAATGTATTGGCTTGTTTAATACTGGGGCATACAGATGACTTACACATATCACAAGCAGATTAAGGAAGTAAGTAAAAAAAGAGCACTGCATCAGAGTCAAAACAATATAACATTACATTTACATTTAGGTCATTTAGCAGACGCTTTTGTCCAAAGCAACTTACAATAAGTACATTTGTCAAAAGAAGGAAACAAAGAAACCACAACGTATCATTGCCGATAAAGTGATATAACTGATCACGTTCTGACTCTTTTGTCCCACGGTGCCTTGTTATCCCTGACTGATGTCTAACAGCTCATCTGGCTTCATGAATTCCATCATTCATGCTCCAATTTAAATCCATTTTCTTGATTCTGATTACTTTCTTTTTAGCAGTATTTGAACCATTGGCCAGTAAACTACTCTGCCCATTTTACGCGTGCATTGGCCTTCAGATCAAAATCCTCTCTTAGATTAAGCATTTCGTCAGAAGTATCATTTCCAGTTGTACGCGAGGGCAGAAACATGACATCCAGCCATTCCAGCTGTGCAACATACAGCAGCCATGTCTCGGGCACATTGGTTTCTCCAATGCTTGACTTGCATCTGTTAAAAGCTTCTTGGGTGCGGTTTTCAGATTGTTGCACTTTAGCCAAGAAGTCTTTGTCTGCAGCGTCTGGGTCACAGTTGAGGTTAAAGATCATACCAGTTGGTATTATTCCCATATATGCTGGATATAACCATTCAAAAACCTCTTTTGGGAAAGTCACATCAGCTGTAACGTTGATGCGGCGGAGGTGCAACAGTAAATTGGCAGTAAACAATTGCCCCAGCATCAAATTGAGTGCCGTGATGTCGTCCTTTATCGCCAACGTGTGGTTTTCTCCCGTCTCGCTCAAAGACTTGAAATCGATTTTTAACTGCTCGAGGTGCCTTGGAGAGAAAAACAGACAATTAAATCACACCAGCTGACACTGAGTACACATTCAAATGGCCTTAATAGGGCCCGTGTACACAAATACGCATTGCAGTACCTCTCTGTCTCCTCTCTCATCCTGCTGGGGTTGTTTGCAATGTGGGGCACCAGCCTCAGGTACTGACTGATTGTGTAGACATGTGGTGCTTGGTAGCCTCTCAGGTCTTTCATAAATAAACCTGGAATGGGCCCTGAGTCTGACACTCTTTCTCCCCTGGCCTGTCTGGCGAGAGTGTCAAACAGCACAGCCAGGGAGAGGGCCACTACCCCCACCCCGCCATGAGTCACCTTGCCCTCCCTGCCGAAAGTGGTCCTCAGGCCCCGGGTGAAGACATCCTGCTGCCTCGTGGTCAGGTTGAGCTGTGCTTCCATGTAGCGCTCCCTCAGGTGAGATGAAGAGTTGATGGACAGCATTTCGCCGAAAAGAGGATTGGTGTTGTAGTCCGGGAAAGGGCAGATGTCCCGAGCAACAGAGGCCAAGTGATTTGAGTCCTCAGGAGGGCAGTGCGTATTCCCCATCTTGATTTGAATTTGTCAGTTGATGGAGAGCTGACCAAGAAAAATCTTAAAAAGTCAACTAGAGGAGAGAACCTGCGTGTTTCTGACTGACGGTCCCTGCATGGCATCAATAATAAAGTCAGAGTGGGACCGTGACGTCAGTCTGTAATTAATGATTACTCTCCGTCTCTTGCACTAACATTGGATCTGTTCCTCTACTTGCCAAAGCATATTGACTAACTGTCTGGAAGTTGCAAAAGAAAAAAACTTCCAGCATTGTATAACAAAGAAAATGTCTAGATAGTACACTTTTATTCACAAACTTTCTAAATGTGTGTAAAGTTAAAAGATGCAGTACAATAGTACACAGCTCAAAATAAGTTTTTTTTTACTTTATTACATTTAAATAATTTGTTGTATGTATAAAAAGTAAAATAATATATTTTATTTTACTTTAATAATATGGCAGGCCATTTAGATATCAGCCCTAGGTATTTAATTATGTATCACAGTGTATAATTTGCACAACTTCATCATCTGACCAATGTTTGCTGTGATAGAGCAAAGGTTCAGCAGCTGCATGCACAACCTTGTTGTCGTTGTCAATATATTATCCAAATGACTCATAAAGAGTCCAAGAGGGGGAAACAGGTGCTGGATCTGTCCCAAGCAGCCCAGTTATAACATGAATGTAAAAACAATCCTTTAGGGTTTGACAGTGAGTTAGTTTGGTGTCGTTTGGACCCCAGAAGTGACTTAAACTTGCATTCTCTCCACTGGCCATCAGGGGGCGACTTTCCTAGTTGCAAAGAGGACAACTGCATGGAAGTCTATGAGAAAATGACCCTACTTCTCACCTGATTTATTACATCTTTATGTTTATTTAGTAAAGTATAGTCCCATTTAGAGTCAAATAGTCGATAAAGCAGGGGTTGCTTTAGGGGGCGTGGCTAACTTGTGATTGACAGGTCGCTACCACTCCGCCGCTTCCATCGCTACCAATGCAATTAGCTACTAAGATTACTTATTATGATTATGAACTATAACTAATTGTGTGTTGTATGCTTGTCCAGCCAGTGTTTTTTGTACATTAAGAACACTACATTCATATTTCTGCTGCAGCCGTTTCTAACTTGGGAAAAACCCATGTTTCTCAGTGCCTGGATCAAGAGGACACCAAACCCTACAGCACTAGAACAGCTGCGAAAGCATCCCTGTTATCCCAAGAAAAATCTACTCCAACCTTACGAGAAACACAACATTCCCCAGGACAGTCTTCTGCCAAACCAAAGTGCACTCAATGTTTGCCTCAGATAAAGGAGCAAAATAATAATCTCCGTCTCATCGGGGTTCATGCTTTGAAACCACAAAGAGAAAGTCCCTGGAAGTGTAAACACGACAGGATTTCTGGGGCTCTTATGCAAGCTTGCTCTCACCCCTGGTTGGAAACGTCATGCTGGGAAATATCAAATTAAAAAATGGTTATCTAAATAAAGAGCTCTGTTATTACTTTGGGCTGTTGTGGCTAATGGCTGCCACCCCCCTCGAAAAAATACACAGGATGGAGAACATGATGTTCCTCAGAGAAGGTTTTTACATTGAGGCCTCTCAAAGTGCCATTAGACACCGAGACACTGTGTTAGACCTCTACAAAATGTTTATTCTTGGTGGTGGAAAGTATGCGTTACACCACAACTGCATTATGAATATGTAATATAGTGTAAAGCTGAATGTTTCCTGCTGCTTTTGACAGGACTTTGACAGGAGAAAGTCAAACCCTTTTGAAATGGGTGGAGGTGCATACTTCTGTTTGGACTCATTAGAACATAATTGCCCGCTGACGGGTAAACTGAACGAATCCAGTCCATTACGCAATGATAAGTGTCATGTTAAAGAAAAGACCTAATGTGCTAAAACATAACTGTACATCTCCTTACAAGTGCCCATGTGGGTCATTTCCTTTGGGTTTGCCAGATAAATGGATCGTGTTTCAGGCACAAAGGTCAGCGGCTGATCGAGACATATCATCTGTCAGACAACTGTAGGTGCTTTTATTACAGCTTCTAACACGCAGGAGGAAAACACAGCATTCATTTCTCATGGGCCGCTGCATGCTAGTTAATAGCACCACCAAGAGGATTAATGACGCATTGAAATCCTGCTGTCCCTGAAGGCACCATGCAGGGATACAGAATCAGAATCAGAATCAGGTTTATTGCCAAAGTAAGTTTTCACTTGCAAGGAATTTGTCTTGGTTGTGTATGGTGCATACAATAAACATGTAATAAAAAAGAGAAAAAGTACTGTAATAGAAATTTACAAAAATATATGAGACACTATAACATATAACATAAACAAGTATGTACAATATAACTGTTTTGAGGCAGTGCAGTTTGTGCAGGGAGTGCAAAAAATAACAAAACTGGATGAGCAAGTTCACAGTATACAATATATAAAGAGATGATGATATGTGCAATGATCGGGGATAATAGTCCAGGATGTGTGTCAGTGTAACATGTAGTTACTGGGTGGGGGGTTAGAGTCTGTCAGTGGGGGTCCCGAACCTTGTTGATGAGGCCCACTGCAGTCGGGAAGAAGCTGTTCTTGTGGCGTGAGGTTTCGGTCCTGATGGACCGCAGCCTCCTGCCAGAGGGGAGTGGTTCAAAAAGTTTGTGACCAGGGTGGGAGGGATCGGCCACTGTCTTTCCTGCCCGCCTCAGGGTCCTGGAGGTGTACAGGTCCTGGAGGGATGGCAGATTGCAGCCAATCACCTTCTCCGCAGAGCGGACGATACGCTGCAGTCTGTCCTTGTCCTTGGTGGTGGCAGCAGCGTATACCAGATGGTGATGGAGGAGGTGAGGATGGACTCAATGATGGCAGTGTAGAATTGCACCATCATTGTTCTTGGCAGGTTGAACTTCTTCAGCTGCCGCAGGAAGTACATCCTCTGTTGTGCTTTTTTGGTGAGGGACCTGGTGTTCAGCTCCCACTTGAGGTCCTGGGAGATGATGGAGCTCAGGAGGCGGAAGGACTCCACAGTGTTGACTGGGGAGTCAGCTAGGGTGATGGGGGCGGGTGGGGCTGCGTTCTTCCTGAAATCCACAACCATCTCCACTGTCTTCAGAGCATTTAGCTCCAGGTTGTTCTGGCTGCACCAGGTCATCAGGTGGTCAATCTCCCACCTGTAGGCAGACTCATCCCCACCAGAGATGAGTCCAATGAGGGTGGTGTCGTCCGCGAACTTCAGGAGCTTGACGGACTGATGACTGGAGGTGCAGCTGTTGGTGTACAGGGAGAAGAGCAGAGGGGAAGAACGCAGCCTTGAGGAGAACCGGTACTGATGGTTCGAGAGTCAGAGACGTGTTTCC
Source organism: Eutrigla gurnardus (assembly GCF_963514095.1). Classification (NCBI taxonomy): domain Eukaryota; kingdom Metazoa; phylum Chordata; class Actinopteri; order Perciformes; family Triglidae; genus Eutrigla; species Eutrigla gurnardus. Next base: position 13,602,418 of record NC_139931.1, on the reverse strand, counting down.
CCAGTTTCACGTGCTGCTTCCTGTCAGACAGGAAGTCTGTGATCCACCTGCAGGTGGAGTCAGGCATGCAGCTGGGAGAGCTTGTCCTGCAGCAGAGCCGGGATGATGGTGTTGAAGGCAGAGCTGAAGTCCACAAACAGGATCCTGGCGTAGGTTCCTGAGGAGTCCAGGTGCTGGAGGATGGGGTTGATACCCCCTTTTAAAGCACAATTAAATCAGCAAAAAGAACAATAATCAGCGACTCTTGCTTAAACTACAAGAGCAGCAGCCCCTTAATGCTGATGGATATCGCTGGCTGCTGGAAGTGGACCTTAAGCGGATGGAAACAAGGGAAGAATCCTCACAGTTACCTGGGATTCTGTCTCCTAGAGCCAAGACGCTGCAGTATTTCATCGAGATAAGACGAGCCTGCGTCTGAAATCCTCCATGTTTCGCTGACGAGATGTTGACCGGGACAAACGATGGAGATTACTTTCTTTCACGTGGCCCAGCAATGCTCGCAAAAAAAAAAAAAACAGAAAGAGAGGGGAGGAAAAATGTCCAGAAAGATTTGGTAACCTCCGGTAATATGTGTCTCATAGTGGTGCATTCATAGCAGCGAGGGAGGCAAATGCCTTTGGTTTAGCGCAGCTATTTATTCTGTCCCTGGAAACGCTTGAAGAACAACACAAGCGTTCTGAACAGAGAGGAGCAGGACCTGATGCTGCTGCCTGTCCGCCTCCGTCTGCGGTGTCATGTCCTCCCTCGGCGTGGGGCACCGCTGGCACTCGATAGTCAAACTCAGCTCAGAGGGAACTTTTCAACTCAAAACGCTGCGTACGGAACCAAAACAAAGCACACTGCTAACTTCATCCTGTGGGGAAGCTCACGGAAAGAAACCAAAACACAAATGCCCGCTCACATGTCAACTCATTTTGTCAACTTTGACAGTTAACTGCTCTCTAATGCACAATGCTAACAGATCATCGTGACACATCCCCCCCAATTAGATTTAATTTGCCTGACAGTAATATTAGCTTTTTGGAACCAGAAGACAATTCCCATTATATCTTACTCATGACATCCATCAATATTTCCCTTTCTGAGAACAAAATAGAGGCTCAGAGCTTACGACAAAATGTGAATGTATTGGCTTGTTTAATACTGGGGCATACAGATGACTTACACATATCACGAGCAGATTAAGGAAGTAAGTAAAAAAAGAGCACTGCATCAGAGTCAAAACAATATAACATTACATTTACATTTAGGTCATTTAGCAGACGCTTTTGTCCAAAGCGACTTACAATAAGTACATTTGTCAAAAGAAGGAAACAAAGAAACCACAACGTATCATTGCCGATAAAGTGATATAACTGATCACGTTCTGAATCTTTTGTCCCACGGTGCCTTGTTATCCCTGACTGATGTCTAACAGCTCATCTGGCTTCATGAATTCCATCATTCATGCTCCAAATTATACAGTTTCTTGATTCTGATCACTTTATTTTTAGCAGTATTTGAACCATTGGCCAGTAAACTACTCAGCCCATTTTACGCGTGCATTGGCCTTCAGATCAAAATCCTCTCTTAGATTAAGCATTTCGTCAGAAGCATCACTTCCAATTGTACGCAAGAGCAGAAACGTGACATCCAGCCATTTGCGCTGTGCAAAATACAGCAGCCATGTCTCGGGCACATTGGTTTCTCCAATGCTTGACTTGCATCTGTTAAAAGCTTCTTGGGTGCGGTTTTCAGATTGTTGCACTTTAGCCAAGAAGTCTTTGTCTGCAGCGTCTGGGTCACAGTTGAGGTTAAAGATCATACCAGGTGGTATTATTCCCATATATGCTGGATATAACCATTCAAAAACCTCTTCTGGGAAAGTCACTTCAACTGTAACGTTGATGCGGTCGAGGTGAAACAGTAAATTGGCAGTAAACAATTGCCCCAGCATCAAATTGATTGCCGTGATGTCGTCCTTTATCGCCAACGTGTGGTTTTCTCCCGTCTCGTTCAAAGACTGGAAATCGATTTTTAACTGCTCGAGGTGCCTTGGAGAGAAAAACAGACAATTAAATCACACCAGCTGACACTGAGTACACATTCAAATGGCCTTAATAGGGCCCGTGTACACAAATACGCATTGCAGTACCTCTCTGTCTCCTCTCTCATCCTGCTGGGGTTGTTTGCAATGTGGGGCACCAGCCTCAGGTACTGACTGATTGTGTGGACATGTGGTGCTTGGTAGCCTCTCAGGTCTTTCATAAATAAACCTGGAATGGGCCCTGAGTCTGACACTCTTTCTCCCCTGGCCTGTCTGGCGAGAGTGTCAAACAGCACAGCCAGGGAGAGGGCCACTACCCCCACCCCGCCATGAGTCACCTTGCCCTCCCTGCCGAAAGTGGTCCTCAGGCCCCGGGTGAAGACATCCTGCTGCCTCGTGGTCAGGTTGAGCTGTGCTTCCATGTAGCGCTCCCTCAGGTGAGATGAAGAGTTGATGGACAGCATTTCGGCAAAAAGAGGATTGGTGTTGTAGTCAGGGAAAGGGCAGATGTCCCGAGCAACAGAGGCCAAGTGATTTGAGTCCTCAGGAGGGCAGTGCGTATTCCCCATCTTGATTTGAATTTGTCAGTTGATGGAGAGCTGACCAAGAAAAATCTTAAAAAGTCAACTAGACGAGAGAACCTGCGTGTTTCTGACTGACGGTCCCTGCATGGCATCAATAATAAAGTCAGAGTGGGACCGTGACGTCAGTCTGTAATTAATGATTACTCTCCGTCTCTTGCACTAACATTGGATCTGTTCCTCTACTTGCCAAAGCATATTGACTAACTGTCTGGAAGTTGCAAAAGACAAAAACTTCCAGCATTGTATAACAAAGAAAATGTCTAGATAGTACATGTTTATTCACAAATGTTCTAAATGTGTATAAAGTTAAAAAGATGCAGTACAATAGACTGGTACACAGCTATTTTATTAAATTTAAATAATGTATTTTATGTATGAAAAGTAAAATAATATATTATATTTTACTTTAATAATATGGCAGGCCATTTAGATATCAGCCCTAGGTATTTAATTATGTATCACAGTGTATAATTTGCACAACTTCATCATCTGACCAATGTTTGCTGTGATAGAGCAAAGGTTCAGCAGCTGCATGCACAACCTTGTTGTCGTTGTCAATATATTATCCAAATGACTCATAAAGAGTCCAAGAGGGGGAAACAGGTGCTGGATCTGTCTCAAGCAGCCCAGTTATAACACGAATGTAAAAACAATCCTTTAGGGTTTGACAGTGAGTTAGTTTGGTGTCGTTTGGACCCCAGAAGTGACTTAAACTTGCATTCTCTCCACTGGCCATCAGGGGGCGACTTTCCTAGTTGCAAAGAGGACAACTGCATGGAAGTCTATGAGAAAATGACCCTACTTCTCACCTGATTTATTACATCTTAATGTTTATTTAGGAAAGTATAGTCCCATTTAGAGTCAAATAGACGATAAAGCAGGGGTTGCTTTAGGGGGCGTGGCTAACTCGTGATTGACAGGTCACTACCACGCCGCCGCTTCCATCACTACCAGGCTACCAATGCAATTAGCTACTAAGATTACTTATTATGGTTATGAACTATGACTAATTGTGTGTTGTTTGCTTGTCCAGCCGGTGTTTTTTGTACGTTAAGAACACTGCATTCATATTTCTGCTGCAGCCGTTTCTAACTTGGGAAAAACCCATGTTTCTCAGTGCCTGGATCAAGAGGACACCAAACCCTACAGCACTAGAACAGCTGCGAAAGCATCCCTGTTATCCCAAGAAAAATCTACTCCAACCTTACGAGAAACACAACATTCCCCAGGACAGTTTTCTGCCAAACCAAAGTGCACTCAATGTTGATTGATTGATTGATTGATTGATTGAAAGCATAATTAGATACATGAATGACAAACATTTGCTGAAAAGAAAAGCATGTTCGAAAAGGAGTGGGAAGAAGTTTGCACTCATCTAATCCCACCCCTTCTCCATCACTTATTTTAGTTAAGCTTCCTTATTCATAATAATTATTAATAACATTTTCATGTATTATTACTTATTATATATATATATATATATTGTTAATGTATCCAAATATAATATAATATATATACTTTATGTAAATAAAATGTATTACTTATATGTTCATATCAAATATATACTATAATTACTGTAGTATAATATATATAATATAGTATAGTATATATAATAACCATAATACTTTCCTAAAAAATAAATACAAAAAACAGATACAAAATTAATAAATAACAAACTAATAAATAAACAATTAACCAATGATCATCAAAGACCCTCATCCCTGTGCCTTTCGAGAATCATTTCCTTTAACCTCTTTTTAAATAATTTTATGTTTGGACATTGCTTGAGCTCTTCTTTCAGACTATTCCATAGTTTTACACCACAGACAGAAATCCAAAAACCTTTTCTGGTTGTACGCACCTTTCGCTATTTAAATTTAAACAGTCTCCGTAAGAAATAACTCCCTTCTCTTTGGGTGAACATTCCTTGAATATTTGCCGGTAGTTTGTTATTTTTTGCTTTAAACATTAATTGTGCTGTTTGAAATTCAAACAGATCTGTCAATTTGAGTATTTCTGACTGTATGAATAATGAGTTTGTATGATCCCTATAACCAGCATTGAAAATGATCCGTATAGCTCTTTTCTGCAGAATAAACAGTGAATGTAATGTACTCTTGTAATTATTGCCCCAAACCTCTACACAGTAACTTAAATAAGGTGAAACCAGTGAACAATAGAGAATGTGTAGTGATTTAAGATCCAGAACCTGTTTAGCTTTATACAATGCTTCTCGACACCTTGGAGTGTATATGTTTTATGTGCGATTTCCAGTTTAGTTTTTCATCAATTGTTACCCCAAGGAATTTTATTTGACTAACTCTTTCAATGTCTACCCCATCAATCCGTATCTTTATTTGTTCATTTATTCTGCAGTTTCCAAATAACATTAATTTTGTTTTGCATAAGTTTAAAGATAATTTATTAATATTGAACCAAAATTTTAATTTGCTCATTTCTAAGTTGATCACCTCTACTAATTGATATAAATCATCACCAGAAAAAAATATTTTTCGTTTCGTCAGCAAACAAAACAAGCTTCAACACGTTTGATACATTACATAAGTCATTTATGTAAAGAATGAAAAATTTTGGGCCCAGCACTGACCCCTGGGGAACACCACAAGCAATGTCCAAACACATAGAGGAACAATCACCAAGTGTCACAAATTGTTGCCTGTCACTCAAGTAACTCCTCACCCAGTTGCCCACTATACCCCTGATGCCATAACATTCCAGTTTTATTATTAATATATCATGATTTATTGTGTCAAAGGCTTTTTTTTAAATCTATGAATATCCCTACTGATTGTTGATTTTGGTCTATAGAATTTGTGATTTCTTCAACTGAGTTTAGTAAAGCCATTGATGTAGATCTATTTGCTCTGAATCCATATTGATTTACACTGAGCAGTTTGTGCTTATCTATGAAATTATCCAGTCGATTATTGAATAGCTTTTCAAGAATTTTGGAGAATTGTGGCAATAATGAGACTGGTCTGTAATTTGTGAATTGGTGTTTGTTCCCAGATTTGTACAAAGGTATGACTTTTGCTATTTTCATTTTTTTTGGAAATGTACCAGTTTGGAATGATAAGTTACAGATGTATGTGAATGGTTTTGTTATTCCCTCAATCACTTTTTTTTACCACAATCATTAGACTTTTTGCCCTTACAACTCAAAACAATATCAACAATTTCCCTTTCGTCCACTGCTGTGAGAAACATAGAGTACTCATTTCTATTTATTAATTTTTCCATATTAATTTGTCCATATTTTTGCTCGGATGTCCCTTGATCAGGAATTGTTCTTGCTAGGTCAGGACCAGTATTTACAAAAAAATGGTTAAAGCAGTTGGCCACAACATCCATATTGTACTCCTCCTTTTCATTAACCAAAAAGTACTTAGGATAATTTTGGTTGATTTTGGTTTGGTATAACACTGTTCAGTATGTTCCATATTCCTTTAATATTGTTTTTGTTCTTTTCCAATATATTCCTATAGTAGTCTTTTTTATTAGTTCTTATAATTTTAGTTCACTTATTTTTATACGTTTTATATTTATTCTCAGTATCTTCAGTTTTCAGCCTTATAAAATTTCGGTACAGTGTGTTTTTCTTTTTACAGGCATTTTGTAAACCCTTCGTGATCCATGGGCATTCCGAGTATTTACTTTTTCTTGTAAATTGGGTTATTGGACAGTTTTTATTGTATAATGTTGTGAATATTCTGAGAAATTCTTCATATGCACTGTTAATGTCTATTTCCTCATACATTTCATTCCAGCTATATGCCAGCAGTTCATTTTTAAAAGCCATCATCGATTCTTTAGATCTAACCCGTCTGTATTCTTTATTTCTGACTGGCTTATTGTTTTTATAGTTTCTGTCATAAACTGTGAAAACTGGTAGGTGGTCACTAATATCATAGTCCGCTTATTGTACTATTTTCAATGTCATTGGTGAATATATTGTCTATGAGAGTGGCAATGTTTGCCTTAGATAAAGGAGCAAAATAATAAGCTCCGTCTCATCGGGGTTCATGCTTTGAAACCACAAAGAGAAAGTCCCTGGAAGTGTAAACACGACAGGATTTCTGGGGCTCCTATGCAAGACCCCTGGTTGGAAACGAAGGTTTTTACATTGAGGCCATTAGACACCGAGACACTGTGTTAGACCTCAACAAAACGTTTATTCTTGGTGGTGGAAAGTATGCGTTACACCACAACTGCATTATGAATATAATATAGTGTAAAGCTGAATGTTTCCTGCTGCTTTTGACAGGACTTTGACAGGAGAAAGTCAAACCCTTTTGAAATGGGTGGAGGTGCATACTTCTGTTTGGACTCATTAGAACATAATTGCCCGCTGACGGGTAAACTGAACAAATCCACTCCATTACGCAATGATAAGTGTCATGTTAAAGAAAAGACCCAATGTGCTAAAACATAACTGTACATCTCCTTACAAGTGGACATGTGGGTCATTTCCTTTGGGTTTGCCAGATAAATGGATCGTGTTTCAGGCACAAAGGTCAGCGGCTGATCGAGACATATCATCTGTCAGCCAACTGTAGGTGCTTTTATTACAGCTTCTAACACGCAGGAGGAAAACACAGCATTCATTTCTCATGGGCCGCTGCATGCTTGTTAATAGCACCACCAAGAGGATTAATGACGCATTGAAATCCTGCTGTCCCTGAAGGCACCATGCAGGGATACAGGGGTTGATTCACACAATTGTACCTCAATAATGAGGAACTTGTTACTTAAAAAAAACCCTCCAATACCATTTTGTGTGCAATGATGTGTAGTATTTCTTATTTTAGTGAAGTAATTTGAATACCTCTTCCACCACCATTACAGATTAAGCAGAGAATAAGAGAAGACTACAACTTAATCCAGCTCTTTTCACTTTATTGACACAGATGTGACACAGATTAATGTGGATGGTAAATTATTTCTGAGGCATTCACTCCATTTGATCACGTCTGCTGTAAGCCGCTCGTACTCCCTTCCAAGTGTGACAATGACATTTTAAACTTTTCAAATTAAATCAGCACAAAGAACAATAATCAGTGACTCTTGCTACAGAACACAAGCCTATAGATTGATGATAAACACAGTTAACATCTGTTCATCTCCATCTTCAAAAGCGCTGACCGACACCCCGATGGAAGTTAAACTGAATTCCCTTTGGACCTGTGCAGCTCTGTGTGTGAGGTCAGTACGCAGCGTGATAGAGGCGAGCAAAGCTGGCGTGTGCTTTTGAAATTTGGAGATGTGAACACGTGCGTCACTATCCTCGGAAGAAGCATCAGTCAACATCATCGGTCAAGACATTTGCACATAACGCCTAATTTATGGTGGTACTGCAACACCGCCGCAAACAAATGCAGATTTCATAAAGGAAAGATTTGCATAAATAATATTAAACTAAATACAACAAACGTAGAACAAAATGACTTCACCAAGACAAGACACACAACAGATCATGCTACTGTTTCTGAGTAATTACTGAGTAGATGTTTCCGATTTGATTCTAAAAAGTGATGAGAGGTTTAAAAGAAATGGCAGATAATCTTGTTGAGCATCACTTGTGGAAACTGCATTACACAAACACACACAAAACATCACAATTTAACACCACCGATTCTCAAGAGACGAGTGGTCGGATCTCATTCCTCACTCCTCCCATCCAGGATGCTTTCAAAGGTGAAGGGGAGGAATTTGAAGCCCTGGCCTGAGTAAAACTTGTTTTGGAACTCCACCCTGTAAAAAAAAAAAATCAATGGAAGAATCAATCAATGACCGGGAAGCCTCTCTCACACTACAATACAGGCACATAGTGGTGATAGCGGTGAGGTTGGGTAATGCTGAGCAGAGCAGTCGGAGCTCATGACCCCGGCTCTCCGTTCCAGACACTCATATCAGCACCCCTGCTCCTGGATCCGGCCCCGGGGTCAGACACGTAAGCCTCTCCCTCCTGGAAGATGATCAGTCTCTATTTTTAAAAAGGCCAACTCTAAGTGACGGCTGGTGACCTTATAACTGAGCATCCAGGAATACCAGCCGTTCCATAGTCTGGTCTGGTCTAGGAAAGTAGGCGAGGAGGTGAAAGTCCTTTTAAAAAGTATTACTCTGCACTTCCTCACAAATAATTCCAAAAGGAGTCTCTCGTGTATCCCAGCAACAACAAGAACATTTTTTGAGCTAGTACATTTTTCTCCACCTCCATTTTGGCAAACAGACGTCACATTACATGATAACACGATGTCCCGATGCAGTCGTTGGAAATAAAGTATTATGATTGCGGTTTTATCCACGAATGCCAGCCTTAAAAACTGCACCTTATCAACCCCGAAGGCCATTCAGTGAGTCACCCGGCATTCCTGTGTAAAAGGTAATTATAGAGAGGCGTGGCTGCAACACAGGCATGCTCCGCAAATGTGTCAGCGGATCATAACGCCAGGATGACATTCAGCAACGTCTGACAAAGACATTAATGAGGAGACAACAAAGGCTCATCTGTGCCGTAGCAGGGAGTCATATTGTTTTGCACGCCACATACACGCAGCGAAAATGGAAAGCATAACACGGACTGGAGCCAGGCAACTACTTCTAATTGGAACACGCCCTTGTTGACTGGCGGTGGTGCACTGGCCCCCACTAGAGGCTAGAACAGAGCTATTCTGGTTACATTTCTACATATTTTTGCGTAACGATCTAAAGTAAACAGGGTATGGAGCCTCTGAATCTGGGGTTTTGTTGAGTGATCTGATATTTAAACTGTCAGCGTTGTAGGTCTGATAATATTTGTTAATATAAACTAAATCCCATCTCCTTTTTACAAATAGGACATTTATAAAAATGTACTCTGGATTTACAGATTAAGAACAAACTGACCATTGAAATATTTGTTTTCCCTATGAAATGCAGAGAAGAAGCAGTTCCTCATTCCTTCATGTGAAAGTAATGGGAGGAAGTGAATCACTTACACACAGGAGCAGTGGCATCTGAGCCGTTACTGTTCACATGCAGATGGCACTATAGGGCTGTAGTTCACAGTGCTTACAGCAGATCCAACGCACAGGAGTTAATGCTGGATTAATGCCCATTGTAGATAACACACAAACACAGTATTTGACTCACCAGTGCAGTCGTAGTGCGTGCAGGAAGGCTGACAAGCCCTCCATTATGAGAAGAATGGCAACTGTGAGAACAGCAAAGAAGAAGAAGACTATGGACAGGAGTAAGAAACCTCCAAGGCTGCTGGAAGAAAGGCCGATGTGCATCACCATGGACCACAGCACCTCTGACAACTCTGCACGGGACAAACAACGCACACAGGTTTTAGTGCTGTGACGAACATGAGTGTGTGCATTAGATGTCCGCCTCTCTACATAATGTGTGTATCACTGTGTTGATCTACAGTCAAACCTGTGACTTACGTGCATGAGCCAGACTCAGGGCCCAAAGCCTCAGATAGGAGGCCGTGTTGGAGATACAGCCCAGGCAGTACTCGATGGTGTGGATCGCCTGATGCACTGCCTCATCGGCAAAGTTGAACTGTGGGACGGATACAGAATGTCAAAACAGATCTGCATCTCTAGAAAAACCTCTCTAGGACAGGTCTGGAGGTCCACATAGGAGGGATCTGCTTCATTGTGTGTATGATCAGTCAGGTAAATGAGAGGACAGCCATATGCCACTATAGATAAGCAACGCCCCTTAAATTAGAGACACCATTGTCCTAGAAGCCTGTGGACCCAAAGTGTCAGCTGCCCTGCTGATCCCTCATGCATATCACCGGCACTGTAAGAAAACACTGGACTACTGGCTCCCACAGCTTGAGGAATCCCTGCCACCCCCGTCTCAACAAGTGACTCCTGGAACACACCGACTAACACTAACACACAGGCGCAGCTACGAGCAGCAGGCAACGGTTGACAGCGCACGTAGACAACAAAGCGATTAGCGGAAAAGGGACAGAATTGCTAGACATGCACTTTGACAGGAGGGGACAGGTTGCAGGGCGGAGGTTGGCGTGAGCTCCCGTCCTACCTCTTCCTCTTTGTTGGCCTTGACAGCAGGTGACAAAAGGCAACGCTTGGTTATTAACAGCGTACATACAGAAACAGACATGGCAGACAGACCAGTACAACAGAAAAGTAACAAGAGAAATCAGTTACTCGCTTGAAAAGGGAGAGAGGAAGAACAATACAGGTTGGCAACATGGAGCAGTCAAGGCATTTCAAATGTACTTAAATAAAAACAACTGACAAGTCAGCACAACTGTTTCCTGGTAGAGTTTAAGTTATTATGAATGTACAACAAACAACCTAACTGGTCGGATTTTCAACAACTAAACCAGCCTTCTGCAAGCAACTGCAAACAAAAATAGCTGAAATAAGAAAAAACAATAACAACAAAGTAAACATCTCTTAATTCAATCTCTCAATAGCATTTACTATCATCTGAAAGCAACAGTGTGGAGCTTAATTGTAAAACCTTCATCCATAATTTATATTTTGAGGTATCGGTTTGTGTTTCCGACGTTGACTCTCGAGCATCTTGAATTATTTAGATAGAGGAGATCCTGTAACATGTGTAGACTGCTGGACTGCCGTTTCTCCAGTTTTGTGAGAATGAAGGAGAAATGGCGTTACTGATGAGATTATGTCTCTCTTACCTCCGTCTCCTCCTCAGAGTGCTGGGAGAGCTGGTCATGCTGGATGATTTCAGCCTCGTCCTCAGTGGGCCCGTTGCCCACCCTGATCCCCCCAAAGTTTTCTGTACCCTGACATATGAGACGGGGAAGATAGCACAATTAAAAAGGGATTGGAAAGGGAGGCGCAATGAGTTACTTCAAGTGATGCTTCCTATCATCTTACCAGGTTTTTCCGCCATAAATGCTGCCTCCGCATCACTAGAGTCTTCACTATTAACATGCAGGGAACACAAGCCAAGGCAATTACAACCAAAAACGATTGTACGACCATCTACACGGGGAAGAGAGAAAGACAAGCGGGACGATTAGCTTGCTGTGGCTCACTCCAGGACAACAGCATGGATGGCTGTAACTAAAAAGTGTATCTGACCTGTCCTCTGTATAGAGGTTTGTTACTGGGGTCGCTGTAGTTGAAGAGGAACATGTTAATAAAGGCGATGAGGAGGCTGGGAGCATCCTTGGATATGCTTGCGTCGTATGAGAGCCACTTATAGAAGATCAGAATGGCCAGGTAGCCAAACAGACTGGCCATGAAGACGATCTCTGGGATGAATCCCAAGTAGATATTCAGCGTCTTCTTGAAATACCTGCAGAGAACCACAAACGATCACCATTTGGGCAGAACTGTCGAGGGGGACAAAGGGAAAGAAATACAAGGAGACATGCGAGCATAAATGTTGGATGAAAATCTCACAGGTGGTTGAAGAGACTGAGTGAGACTCCGAAAAGCATGTGGACGACTCCCAGGATGACAGACATTTTCATCTTGAAGGAGTTCAGGAATGTCAGCTTGTTGGTGGCAATGTTCCATATCTGGGAGACAAAATGGTCAAAGATGGCGAGTGTTCAGTTATTCATCTTTCCATCGCAGGTGGTTTTCTACTTTAATGGAGCCATTATTGATTATTTCCTTTTCATGGATGTATAATAATTTATCAAGACATTTTTCATTTAAAAAAAAAGAAAAGAAATTCACCGGGTCGATGCCAATGGGGTACGGCCCTTTAAACACTCCATCTATTGTCGGGTCCAACTGCAAAACTTTGTTTTCTTGCAGCGTTGTAAACCTGAGCAGGATGAGAACACCGATCAGTTCTGTATCTTGAATTTCCTCCACAGCTACAGTAACCACCGGATCAAAGCTACAGTCAGTGATCGCTAACGACACTTACGACCAATTGGCAGCTAGCCGAGGGTTGAACATGGGCCTGACGCTCCAGCCAGAGCCGAACACGTTGAGGGACTTAGAGAAACAGTCGTTGTAAATGATCCCAGTGTAGATGGAGAAGATTCCCATCAGCAGGATGATGTAGCGCCCAGCAAACACCATGCTGAACATCTGCCACGAAACAATCAATCAGAGATAAGTAGGTTTCTAAAAGGACAACAGCTGCGTCTCTGCAAGTATGAACATAATTCCACAGAATCACAAAGCTTGGTAGACTTGAGAGGCTGTTGATCACCAGTAATGGTGGTGTGGGGCTGATGGGATGGCCGTGATGGGATACCATACCTCGTTATCGCTCTTCTGGGCCATCAGCCTGCTCTCCCTCAGCACAAGGTACAGGGCAGCACAGGTCATGAGCGCCCCGTGGCCCAGGTCGCCAAACATAACCGCAAATAGGAAGGGGAAGGTGATGATGGTGTATGGCGCTGGAGACAAGGAGGTAGGGAGGCAGGCGTCACAATGAGGGGAGGGTGGTGTGGCAGGGGAAACGATAAACACCATGTCCAGACGAGGTGATAATGAGTTATGAGGCAAAGTAGGCAACATGCCTTTCAGCTGAACAGACTTCTTAGCTCAAGTTCAACTGCCTTAAAAGAAAATGACAACACTGACAGTCCAGATACTGACAGATGCACAGAGAGAAGGGTAACACGTGCTCTAACCTGGGTTTATCTCACGGTAGCTGCCAATTCCATAGGCATCCACAATGTTCTGGAAGCCTGAGGTGAACTTGTTTGTCTTGTTGTAGGTAGGCGGGGTCTGCTTAGTCTGCATCCTATTGAGGATGGAAGGCACAGTGGAGCCGCTCTTCTCCTAAAGGACACGATTATGACACAGATTCGTTTTCTATCACAGTCCTGAACAAATAATGGTGATTTATGATATTATCCAAACAATCATAAAAATATCTAGTCATGCTAGTCGTGGCTAATGTAGCCTCAAGCAGAGAGGAGCAGGAAACACCTTGTTTGCACTGTTTGTTTCAAACTGGTTCTGCTTCATTCAATACATGAGCAGGTAAACATAAACCAGAACTTACTTTCTAAGAATAAAAGGGATGCCTTCCATGACTGCGTGTATAAACTAAACCTATTAAATGGTGAATACTTCCCTTTAACATGAACTGCCTGGTGCTCAGTTACTCACCGTCCCCCTGCGCAGGGCAAACTGGATGGAGTCCATGTCGGAGACCGGACACCACACCTCGGCGATCAGACACTTCTGAGTGACATCGATGTTGCAGAGGTTGAGCGTGTGGTAGATGGCCTTCATCTTCCTCACCTTGATGAACCACACTCTGACCGTCTTGGCTGCAGCCTGCAGGACCCTCTGCCTGTGATCCTCGGTCTGGTTCAGCACCTTCAGAGGGAATTCAATCTTATACATAGACTGTATTTTAAGTGCTATTCTTCCGTCTCATGTTGGCTGTCTGGAACTCGTTGTTATTGCTGCCAATATGGGCCCTTTAAAAATTCATTTTGAATCTCATTGAGGCTTTTGGGGGTTAATAAAAACATATCTGCTAGGTATTGGCATCTATGGAAATATTTGCAGAGTGTTAATAGTCCTGGAGCCATAAAGGGACCAGACAGAATGTCAGCCAGAAACACTTTTTCCTGACACTTTTGTCAAACCTTCAGATTTTCTATGAACTACAAGTGGATCTGAGCCAACTCTTATAAAATCCAGTGTAGAATAATTAACTAAAATTCCAGTAAAATGCATTTATCCTCTATACATCTATCTAAATAAAGTCACGGCTACGGGAATTATAATGCGCAGCACTGAATCACACATTCCTTGATATTCATAGATTACATTCACGTGTGACTAAGGGGCAGTAAGTCATATGGTAAAGAGCAACAGGCTGTCTAATCCATTCGTTTCTCCTGAAAGAGATAGAGGATATTCCGAGGTATGTTGCTGTATGACTCACATTTAAAGCAGAGTCCCATGATCAGCAAATAGCAGGATATTTAAGCTCCGTGCCGTCTGCCTGCAGGGACAGCCTTGCCTGCTGTCGGGAGGCTTACTGGTCCACACATAGTTGATTGCTGTCCAAATAGCTCGACATTCTTCATCATCCATGCCAGTGTGTCAGTTAGCCCTCCTGCCCACGTAGCGACCAGCATAACGCCACGATGCACATTCCCTGACCACGCCGAGCCGTGAGGCGGTATCGATCGATTGGTCAAGCTGGACGCGTGCCAAATCTCAAGTATGTGTCTCGTGCAAGCCGTTTCTGGAGCAAATGTCAATGATCTATGATATCTCGACTACATGACACTCGACTGAAGGGACATGCAAACTGTAGCCCAGGTTAGCACAATTATATGACAAAGATTTATCTGTGGCTAAGGTTTATTGAAACAAATTAAATCCTTTATTATTAACCACATATTTATTCCCATGACACATACGGGGGCAACACGGGTCTTCCTGATGTTTAATCACCTAAAGAGCAGTTCCACCTCCTCTAGCATGATTAATATCAGTGGCTAATGAAGTAACAACGCAGAAATAGGTCATTTATAGGCCTACATCTTACTTTCACTTCTATAATCTTAATGCAATTCCTTAAAACGGCTGGCTTAGAGCCCAGACAGAAAACAGATGTTAAATAGCGGATGTGTTACATGACTGATGAATTTTCCTATACTGTCACTTGCTGATGAGGCGGAAACAAAATAGAGAACTAACCAGTTCAAGTGAACTTTTTGTGCAAGTCTGTGTTAATGACTCAACATTGTGTAGATGTTTTCCCTGCCGGTGTATTTACCATTTGCAGGTCTTCAATACGTGCATTCACCCCTGCCAGCATCTCTTTCCTCTCCTGGGGTGTTTCTGGACACGGGTACAGGGTCGCTCTGAACCTGAAGATGGACGAAGAAGAAGCACAGATAAGGATCCGTCGGCCAACAACAGATCCGAACGTTGTAGCAAATGTTGGCCAGTCTCTTACCCCTCACAGATCTTCTTGACTCGATTCTTAAGCTGGTCTCCCTGGAAGAAGATGATGAAGACAGACTTGTGGACCTGGTCGCTCTGTGAAACCATCATATAGTTAGGACATAATCAAACACTGAAACAGAACATCTGAGCAACTTCACAGGACATCAATAATTCAACAGCGCTGACCGATGTCGGGTCCTCCAGAGGATCTTCGATTTCCGCCTGCCTCAGGAACACATTTCCTCTGCAAACTCTCCACAGCATCCTCTCAAATGTGGGAATACGTTCCCTGCCAATGACGCCGGCCACAAATCTATAACAGACAGAAATGTGACCATGTTGTTAGTTATCAAAGCTAGTATGGATAAAACTTCATAAGCTGAATTCCATTTGTGAACCTGGATTTTAAGGAGATTTCCATTTTAAGTGGACTTTGTTGTCTGACTAAACTCAGCCTGAGCTGTTGTGTGGGAGGTGATGGGCTGGTTGTTTTTCAGACACAGATGGCAGCAGTGCAGAGAATGGAAATCCAAGAAAAGCGTAATCCTTTTTGAATGAGAGAAGGCAACAAAAACAGACTCACCCCAGTCTGAGAGGAGACACTCGGTTCGGCTCAGTGGGGTCAAAAAGCACCGATGACTCCTCGAGTAAACTTGGATCCTCCATCTGCATGAGAGTTAATGATTAGTTATTATCATCACTAGAATGTATAATTCTTATACGATACTTGCGAACACTGCTGTTAGAAAACATAATTGTATTCACATGACTGTTGTGACTGTTGATCCAGTTAATAGCTAAACAGGGACATCTTCAGCTCAATGATTCACCTCAATTAAAGCCCATAACAACGTGTAAAAGATTACTTAAATGGTGTAAGTCAACAAAGCTTTGCTTCTGAAGGCAATGAAGTGGAAGTGATGTTGGGCAAAGGTGGGCAGGCGAGGCTTTGGTCCGGCAAATAAATAGTAAACATTGGAATTAAATGCGGTAAAGTATTATAAGGCAGTGGACTTACAGCACATTAACAACTGTGAGTCGCTGGTGTAAACAGGCACCATGTGAGCAACTATAAACAATCACAAGTGAAACACCTTCTGCCAGATCAAGCAGCAAGAAACGCTCTATTGTGTGTTTGTGTGCGTGTGGTCGGCAGCAGACAGCTTTTCGTCTAAATCTGTATTACATCAACGGAAACCAGAAATGTCTGCCGCTAAAACATTGCTTTTCTTTTGTAGTTTTCAAACTATATAAATATATTTTTCTAAATGTGTATTTGGAAAAAAAAAAAAAACATGTTTATATAAAAGACTTTTACATAAAAATAAACATCCTCCTTCTCTTTCATGCCACCACCATGTTAATAAGACCAGAACACATTGTTTTGCAAGGCCTATGTGCAAGAGTCACGCTGACCTCATCGAAAAACTGCTGCGTGCGACGGAGGATGTGCTTGAGCTCAGTCAGTTCCAGGAAGTTCTTCTTTAGTGCTTCTTGGTTGGTGTTTATCTCCTTCAGCTCATTCTCCAGCTTCTCAAATGTGGCCTGTGGTGAGACATACAGAGGGGTGAGCAGAGGGATGCTGCTAGAGCTCACCATTTATCTCTAAGAGAGAGAGAGAGAGCGGTCACCTCCAGGTCAATCATGTCCCTTGGGAAGGGGACTTCAGGGTTCTCCCCCGTGTCAACTATTGGGATATTGGCCTTCTTTATTTCTTTCTCCACAAATCCTGTGAGATAGCAGCAACAAGGTAAAAAGAAGCATACAGGTGTGTCATTGTTTGCACTGAATAAACAACAGTCACATTGAAGGGCCCCAATATGGCTCTGGATATTAATTTAAAAAGTGTTGTTGTGGTTGGGGAGAGAGTGGCAGATTTATTTCCACCCAGGGGGAGCTTTGGCAATATATATGCAAGCACTCACTCAGTTTACGGTCCATCTCCTCACATCGTCGTACTTCATTGACAAATTTTCGCTGGAACACATTCACATCAGGATTTAGCTGCAAGAAAGAAGAAAAGAAGATAAGCAAGGGTCAAGCAACCGGAGATACATATTTACAAAGACAGGACTTGAAAAAAAGATGAAATTGTGCATCAGTAACATTTGAAAAAGAACATCAAGGCTGCTCTGAAATCAATAATCAAATAATGTGCTGTAATGCTAATCCATTGAATATTTTGTCTAAAAAGTGTAAAAGAAGCTTGGTTTCTACATCATCAAATGAATGGGGTATCATTGTTTTAACTGGTAGCTGATAAAGTTACAAAGATGCCACTGTTGATGCATAGACCTACTCTTATACAGCCCATTCTATATTCTAGCACAAAGCTTCCCTCGGGGCTTGTCAGGAATGAGCTTTCTCGTGTGTGGAATGAGGGGTCAGCTGCAAAACACACACACAGACACACACACAAAAAAAAAAAGACTTACGTCACGAAACTGCACCATCCCAATCTCTCCCAGTTCACTGACACAACAGTAGGCAGCTTCTGACTGGAGGAAGAGCTGAGCCAGTGTCATCTCTTCACTTCTGAAGAGTTCCCCCATGTTGCTGAAGGACGTGCGTGCTCAGCACCCTGAAAATCAACCACAACCAAAGTGAACATTGACAATATTGTCTATTAGTCACACACTTACAGAGAGAAAACCTTTTGTAATAAAACAATAAACGATCGGAGAAGTTCTACATTCAACACGTTCCTCTGCATGGCACACTAGTGTCAAGATCACTAATGAGGGAGGCCTATCAGTTGTGTGTTAGTTTAGCAGTGTGAGAAGCAGCCATGTGACGAAAAGAGAAAAGGAAAAAAATATCAGACGCAGGACAGCTTGCCCTCATGCTGATCTCATGATAAGAGGAGGAATGTGGGTTTGCTTGAAAAGGGTTTTCTCTTCCAGGACACTTTGAAGTGGCTATAATTTCCATAGTGCATGCAAATAACAGATAAATAGTCAAACCTCGGTAGAATGCCGTCTCTGTAATATTTGCGATCTAACAATAAAAAAGGTGAGGATTTTCCTAAAGCATAATGGAGCTGAGCAGCATACTGTAAATCAACCACACAGGGCTTATGTGTGGATTAGAAGGTAGCATGTGACCGGTGGCTCGAGTAAGCCTCAATGCTCCCACTGCTTCAACAGCAAAACACCATAGCACTTGACAAAACTACACGGTTTCAAAGACATTGTGTTGGAAAAAGCAGCTTATGAGACAATGTGCAATGACGTCAGAATATTCAAAGTCAGGCAGCTAACATTCTAACTAGCTTAGCGACGTTCCCCGACTACCGCAGCTTCACCTGTCAAAGCCGATGTCAGGTAGCTCGAGTTAAAGGCTAAACAAGTTAACATATCACTGTCACAGCTACCTGGACATCGATCCACCACCCAAACTATTCACATGTCCTGATGCGATGGCGTAGCATAGCCCCGGGATCATAACATGAGCTAATTAGCGTGAGAAAAATAATATTAGCTAGTTAGAGGGTGCTACTCAGATTAGCAAGCTTTAGGTAATTATAGTATAATTTTAATGTGAAGAACACGATAGCGTTACGCAACAGAACATTTACCGTAGTGATGTTAATGTTTACTTTTTTTTACAACATCCGGTTGTTAGTTAACGTTATGACGCTTAGATATAACCGTTCAACTAGCTCAATTTGCAATTTAAAGAATGTTTGGGGCTAACGAGAGCTAACGCTAACATAGCCCACCTGTTGTTCGATATTTTTTTATTCACCGACAATAATAATATCTACGCGAGAGCAGTGTGAATCATTTATACTCCAGTGTAAAGTGTAGTTAAGCGACGGTGATCTTACTGCTTAAATGGATAGTCTCTCTCCTGCTTGGTTTCCTTCCTGGTTTCCTGTTTGTTGTGGACTGGTGATCGGTGGTTTGCAACTGACAGCTCTTCTTCTTCTACTACTACTACTTCTTCTACTTCTTCTTCCTCCTCTACTTCTTCTTCCTCGAGATTCCATGGGAATCGACGTCAGTAACGTTGCGTTAGTGCCTCCTACTGGATATTCCTCAAGTAGTTAGTTAGTTGGTCATAATTCAAATTAAAAGCCCAAGTAGAAAATTACAACATACAATTAGAAATATATACCAGTAGAAATAGACATCTTCTTGTGGAAGGAACCCAAATCCCAACATCATGCAGCCTATATAAGCCATAAGCCTATATATAGAATACGCATACCCCAAGATTTATAGCATAATAGTATAGAAACACAACTGATAAAGTCGACTATAACATGCTCATCATAACAGGAATACGTAGCAAGAGATTGCTTATACTTATGTAATAAGGGGAGTACTGGCACTTATTCCCCCTCCACTTCATTTGAAATTACGTCTTTTCCATTCTCCATTGGGCGTTTGGCTACGGCTGGAGCGCAGAGGCGGCTCGTGGACAGTAGGGGGCGCTAATTCACCCAGAGTCGGTTATTACGTCGAAGTCTGTACCACCGAAACGTTTCCCTCCTGTTAAAACGATAGCGCCCGTGTTGGTGGATGAATGGTTAGGTAGGGGGCGGGGGAACCACCTGTACATATTTGATATATCATGTATATGGAAAAATAGGGGAGAAAAGAAACGGCTGATAGTGGTGATGAGGAGGAGGAGGAGGCGCTAGTGATGAAATGGTGTGTGTGTGTGTCCTCCTCCAGGTGAGTGTAGCATGTTGCTAACAATGCCAGTCATATGTTGTCACGGGGAGTCGAATGTATAATTAAAACTGATAATTTGTCGGCTATGACAATGTTACATGAACAACAACCTAACACCAGCATTATAAAGCCACGTTAATGCTAAGTTTTGCTAGCTAGTTAACTTTGTTGTGGTTCAACACCTTTCTGGCTAAGAGACCCAAGAAGAAGATAGAAGAAGTAGATATCCAGTATTGTTTATTTATATGTTCCGTGTCAGTTTACAGTGAACCTTGAACTTCAACTGATTTGCATATTAAGCAGTTAAACCGCAAAATAAACATGGTTGAATGATCAGAAACAGGTTTAAATAAGGTCATATCTCATAACAAGTCAGAATTGGAGCTCAAATTAAGCTTTACATCCAGTTGGGACTTATTGTATGCTGCATGAATTAATTCAGCGCTTTAACAACATAGCACAGATGAGATTGAATGTTTCCCCATCTCTTCTATAATTCTGCCTGTCTTAACATTTCTGTGGGAGCCAGTGACAAGGCATCCCCTGAAAGATCCAGCTCAGATAGCTCTGGTAGGAAACCCTCATACATGTTGATACACTACAGACAAAACACAGTCACTTCAAAGAGACTTCATCAGTTGATAGCAGATGGAAAGGAAAGAAGAGGAAGAGGAGCAAGGCTCCGACCAGAGAAGGTAAGAAGATATTTTGTTGTGAAAGATGGTGAAAATCAACATTACATGTCACAGATTGTTAGATTATATTGAAATATGTATGTTTAATTAGTAGAATTACTTACACGTACACTAACTTAGACTTTTAAGATGATGTTCAGGGTTCAGTTGTGTATTTGAATTATATTAAACATAAATGGCAGTAAGCAACAATGGTTCACTGCATCTTCAACTGAATTTTGCAATTAATATTAAATCGTATTTTACATGGAAGGCGGAGGATAGGCTCTTCAATGCTGGGGGAAGGCAGATTAGCTGGTATTGAGTCATACATGAGCGTTGATATGTCCTAGATCAACTTTTGATCACAAAGCAACAAAGGTAAGACATAATTATTGGTTATGGCTGTATGTGAAGTGAAGTTTTGATTTGTTTCTCCTTTTTGGCTGCTAGTTCAGTGAGTTTGGGTCATTAAGTGATACGACTTATGCAGGTTGGATCTGTGGAGTCCCAGCTGTCATACTGACACATCCGTGTGGGTTTCCCTTATTCCTTCTTTGTTGTTTGATTCGTGTGGTGGTCCTGATTGAAGGCCTACTTGCTTTAATTTAATTTCTGGTAAACATAACTTCCATACACAAGAAGATACTAATTCATGGAAGATTGATTTTAAAGACATCTTTTCCCCACGCATCTCATTTTGTGGAACAATCAACACATTGGCAATAGCCTCTATTAATATGACCTCAGAGTAAACACAATATTAGACCTGTCAGTGAACTGATTGACCGACTGTCTGACTGTGTGTCACCGTTAGAGGCGGAGTCTGGTAGAGATACGCGGCCCTGAGCTTGGCGACAGATTGGGTGGAGCCCCGGCGGCAGGGGGAGCCGGGGGCGGGGGCCCGGTGGAAGAAGGGGAAACTTTGACTGGATGGTTTCACAGGGAGCAGAGGCATTTGAGTCAGGGCACACATGCCTCAGCTGTGAGAGGCCCTTCTCCCCTTGGCTGGCTGGCATCCCGGAGCAGAGGCAGAGAGAGAGACAGAGAAGGCTGACAGTGTGAGACTACGGGTGAAGAGAAAGTAGATTAGGAAGAGACAAACAAGTGATTGAGAAAGTTGTCTGCAAGTAAAGAGAGAGGATTAGGGACTGGGTTCTGTGCAGCGTGGCTCCTGCGGGTTGTTTTCAGTAGTGTATTTTTATCTGTAGTTAGTGTGCGGGCGGCTTGTATTTAGAGTTGACAGCCATGGCGGATACAGGTGTCAAGAAGGAGCACGCAGCCCTAGCAGAAGTGACATATGATGACGCCGACGACGAGGTCGCTCTGGTGGCTGCAGCGACCGAGCCAGCAGTAGATGATGATGATGATGACCCAGATGAGGAGGTGGACCCGGTGATGACCACCGGCCCCGGAGGCAAGAGTGAAGCACAGATGAACGGGGTCATGGTCCTGTCTCTGCTAGACAAGATTATCGGGGTGGTAGACCAGATCCAGCAGACCCAGAATGGCCTCGAGGCCCGGCAGGAAGCCATGGAGAAGTCGGTGTCAACCATCCAAGGGGAGCTGACTAAGCTGTCCAAGAACCACATCGGCACCGCCACCACCGTCAACAAAATGCTGGATAAGGTGCGCAAGGTCAGCGTCAACGTCAAGTCGGTGCGCAGCAACCTGGAGAAGCAGGCGGGCCAGATCAAGAAGCTGGAGAGCAACGAGAACGAGCTGCTCAAGAGACGCAACTTCAAAGTCCTCATCTTCCAGGTGAATACTGTCTTTTGCTATTTCTATCACAGGGTGGACTAAATGATGGTAAGCGATCTTCGTATGAGAATGTTAATGTGGCTTTTTAAGTTACACTCACAGTGCATGTTAAAAGGTTGGGAGGGGATTATGAACAGCACCTGAAAACCAGAGCAACCTCCTGACATCATCTCACCAGAGAGAGCTCAAGTCACACTGTGGCTTGAGTTGACCCTTGTTCGTGGAAACGTTCTGTATTTTCTTAGGATAGAGGACGCTGGCCAGAGCTTCGGCCGTTTCCATGACATAAACGTCTGAATCGCTTTTTCCGAAAGCCTAAATGAGGCCGTAACGTTTACGAAGAATCGAACACTGCAGTGCACTATTTAGAAGCTGTTGTATGGTTTGTATTCATGCCCTGTGAGAGGTGGATTTCTCCTCTCAGGGATGAGGGAATATTAGCAGCTTCCACAGAAAAAGAAGGCAGATTGTGATCTTTCCCACTGCAGGACTCCATGATTACCCAATGTAACTAAATACAGACTAGCTGGTGTAAATAAAAAGGCCTATAAACACTGGCACGAAGGGCTACTTGAGACAGAACCAACGCCCCCACCTCTGAGTGCTCGGAGGGCAGATCGTTGTTGGCAGAGTGCTGCTATGTAAGATGCAATTGTAGCTTTTCATTTGATGATTTTTCAAAAGTGAGACACACTGACATGCATGCATTCAAACTTGCACTCAAATACGTGAAGACACAATAAAAAAAAAAACTGTGACCCGTGGACCAGGGTCACATTTATTCTAAGGAGCATCGTAGCTTCTCAAACAGTTGGGACCATGATTATCTCGAAAATAAATGAGAATTAAGATAAATAGAGGACTCAATATGAATTCATGTCAGAGTGCGACTGACTGCCGTTGGGCATTGAGACTACCGGTACGTTGAGTTTTTTTTAGCAGGACACTGCTGTCATGTGTTGCTGGTAAACTTTCAGCATGCACGCCTTTGATCCTCAATTTGTCATTAGACCACAAATCAAATGACAGCGTAAGAAAATGTCAGAGGTAGTTCTCATGCACCTCACACAGTAACCTCTGCAATGTGCCGAAGTAGGGAGAGGACCTTCTTTAAAAGCATTAGTGACAGTGACACAGAAAGTTGCAAACCTCTCGTGAGTAGAGCTTACTTCAGGATCCGTATTGGCAGGCAACCTTTTTCACCTCCCCCTCCTGGGAGGTCCACTATCAGAGCAGGTTACACTATCGCCATGTAGCAGAAATCCAACCATACACACTAGCCCTTCATAAATTACTCTGCAAAGCAGGTGCCGTCTGCTCTTTGTGCCACCGCATGGTCTACTGCAAACCCTCCCAAACACTAGACATAAAACAGTTTGCAAATGTGGAAGTCGTTTCAAGAGTTTGCACTATTTTAGAAAGCTTCGGCTTTATTCTAGACTTAAGTTTGGATTTTGTTTCAGCAGACACAAATCATACAAAGAAATCTCCTGCTAGTGTTACATAAACTGTAATAATCTTATCACTGTCTAAACCTGTCACTGTCATGTTTCACAGCACTTGTAGGAGCTGTGGCTTCCATGTTGCAGTAGCTGCCATGATCTATTTATTGCCAGAGGGTGGCCGCACCGTGTCCAGCTTATATAACTGTCATAGGCTGGTCTGATATTGGCACCACTGCAAATCAACACTGGCTCTCAATCAGCTTTCACCGCTTTCCGCCGCCTGTTTGTGTGTTAATGTGCAAGGAGGATGAGATCGGGGTTAGGCATGTAGAGGTTCTGGTAAATGTTCCGTGGCTGTAGAGTAAGCTTGTGCAGTTTTCTCACAAGTATAGTAATATTGACGTGTGTGTGGCCATTCCTCACCAATGATGCCTTTCACTCACAGTGTCGATGTCAAGCGAGGCTAGAATTAGCGTAAGACCAGGGGGACGTTTTCACAGCGTTACCGTTGCTGTGCAGGACCTTTTATACTCCGCTTAGTTACCAGCTTTAACTGTAGGTGCCGTATTATTCGCTCCTCTGTCTCTCCGCTCTGAAAATAACCACATACTGAGTTTTAGTCTGGAAAGACTTTGACAGTGTTTTATAATTAAACCTGCAATGATGTTGGCATGCAGCATCCCCGGCAACAGCAGAGTATGTCGGTGAAGACAGATTTCATACTTACTAGGGGTGTGAATCTTTGGCTTCACAGCCATTCGATTCGATTAACGATACAGTAGTTGGCGATTCAATTCAAGGACGATTTTTTTCTTTTGTAACGATTTGATATGATTCGATTCTGTAAACCACGATTCGATTCAGTAACTTGTAACCAAAATTCTATATCCATTAAATAAACATGCAATAATGCGAGTGAGACTATCTGTATTCTTCTGAAAAGTGAAAAAATAACATATTTATTCTATAAAAAAGTAGTCCTGCATTGGTGAAGCCAAAAAAATTAATTCTATCTTTTTATTTTAGCAGATCGATTTAGTTGAATCTATACTGACAATCGATTCATCGATTAATCGAATTAATCGTTACACCTCTAATACTTACTATTCAGATCTTTTCTACAGTCTAAAATGAGTCCTTTATAAATTAAAATCCCTCCTGTCAATTATAAGCATAAAAAATAGAATAAAAGTACCTAAATAAAAAAATACTCATTATTCAGAATAGCCCATTTCATTATCATATATTTGGAAGAACCACAATTGTGATACTTCATTTTAGTTCACGGACGGCACTTCCATTTTGGGACTTTAGAATTTGAAATGCACTTTAGGGAAGATGCACATTTCCTTCGTCATTAGGTGACATCTTTCAGGAGTTCTTAAATATCAAACTTTGCAGCAGCTGAGGGTCTTCCTGCTGCACAGGGTACAACCAATCTGTCATCAGAGCTCTGCGGTTCACACATGGCCAGTGATCCAGTGGAACCCTGCTTTCACACACCCTGCATGTCTCTGCTGTGACTGGATTGCATCTAATATTGCTGTCTTTAACTGACTCATTGTCTTTCCATTTCTAAATGAGTCCATGTTTATGCCCTTATTTACTTTTAGTCTCATATCATCAGGGATTGCTCTATATTAGTTCAGCATCACCAGTCTAATTTCCTGTTGTAATGTTTAGCAATTTCCTTTTAGCAATAGGTGTCAGGAAATGAACCAAGACCCAAGCTGTTTAGAGCTATTATTGTGGCTTCCTCATTAAAGGCTTGTGTTGTTTGTTATAAAATTAAATTGCAAATGTCCCTCTACAGGCCTGTCTGTTTCTGTAAAAAACAAATAAAACAACAATATGTTGTGCACATCCACAAGCTATTGAAAAAATGATTAAAACTGTGAAGAAATTATTGACAAAGTTTTAGTAACTGTCATAATTTAACAATTTCTCAGCTGGCTGGGGAAAGCAGACAGCTGGCATAGTGGTAACGCCCTGCCCCAGTAGCTGAGCCTCCTGCTCATCCTCAGACAAACCAGGCACATCGATGTCCAATCATCTGGGCCTTCAGCTGGCTGAAGCTATTGCTGGCTAAACAGCCCAATCTCAGTTTATGCCCTCCATATGTTCCAGTAGGAGACTTGTATGGAAGAGTTTGTCCTGCTTCAACACCCTCCTAGTGGCCCGGCTCCATAGGATGATGGGACAGTCTGCATGCAGATAATGCAAACAATAACCACACATTGGGAAATTTTGCCTGTTTTTCTTTAGCAATCATTTGCAAGACGGACAGAGATTCGGATGTGTTACATGAGTAGCGGCTCTTTGAGTCGCTAGCCTCAAGCAGAGATGAGGAGCTACAGAGGTCTAATAACCTCGCTTCTTTTTAAGCGCCACACCCCCAGATTTTTCCATTTCTAAATTTGTACTCTTCAATGACAACTGGGGGCTGACTCAATCAGATGAGAAAAGTTCACCAGATTTCATGTAGCAACCTCTGCAACCACAAAAGGCTTTTGAACACTTTTTTGTTCCTCTCAAGACCTGTGAACAGACCTTGATGTGTGAAACTGTTGCCGTTCTCTTTGAAATGTCATCATTTAATGGATTTGCATGCTTTGTAACCAGTAGAAAAGCAACATGTTTCCATTTGAGTTTGCATACCAGTGTGGGTGCCTATTTTAGTTGGTTTAATAACAGGAAATGGATGCTTTAAATAGAAACTCTAAATCTTGACTTGCTCTATCAGACCTGGGGGTCACATGTGTGTGTGTGTGTCACAATGCACATTATGTATTTAATTATGTGGATTAATCCAGTTGATGCAACGTGATATGTCTGTCAGAGTGTGAGACGGTACCGATGTGTGTCTGGAATCAGGGTGTGTTTGGCTGCGGCTCAAAGACGGTGATAGCCGTGTGGTCAACTATATCAGGGAGACGAAAGGCTTCTCGCTTACAGTCTACTTATTCCAGAGTTCAGATCGTAGCCAACAATCCTCGCTATCGGACCCAGCCCACTTTTTTTAACAGCTTTAAACCCTGCACGGGCTATGCAGTATCTCTGTTCCACTTACTCTAGACGTAGGGATCACCCTTTGTGAATCTTTGTTTTCAGGCGTAAACTCATTACAGAGAGGGTAGTAAGTTAACCAGCCCCTTGTCAGCAAGAGCAACCAGCTCTAACAAAAAGCACTCAACCAGCAGCTCTAAGTTAGCGCTGTGATTCATCCCGCTGGCATCTCCTGCCAACATGCCCACCGGTTCCACTCCTCCCGTCTCAGTTTCTCTCCCACTATCAACTTAGCCCCTTTTACTCCAACTCAGACGTCTAATCCTGAACCAAGGGCACAGCTCATTCAGTAATTGCTCGAGCGCTTGTACTGGTCACTATGTTGTTCTTTTCCTGTCTCTTCCTTTTCTCCTGCTGCCCCCCATCCACCCTGGACTAGTGGAAAGATATCTGGCCGGCTCCACATTTCACTGTTGAATGGCGGCTACCAAGTCCAGCCAGATACGATGTCCAGGGGCTGGTGGCATGTGAGCCTCTGCATGTAAAATGTTGTCCACTAATTAATGGGGTCGTGGGTTGGAAGCCTATGACTACAAACACATTTGAGTAAGTATGTAGGCTGCAATTACATTTCCATTGGCTTTCTTGCTCAGAGTTAGATCAACATGGCTGAAGCCACTCCCGTGTCTGTACGATAAATATGAGGCTACAGCCATCAAACAGTTAGCTTATTAGCACAAAGACTGGAAACGGGGGGAAACAGCTGGATCTGTGCAAGAGCAACAAAGTCTGCCCGCTAAATGAAACAAATCGACCTCTAATTAACACACCATATCCTGTTTGTCTTATCGGCGCAAAAAAGTGTAAAAATGGCTCGTTGCTGGACTAGTTGGTCGGGCTTAATCACGTAAGTACCCAGTCTAGAAATAACCCAGTGTAACGGGGCAATTAGTTGGTTTTCCTCTTAAGTTTGTGCACTGATTAATCTTACAAGATATAAGGTGTTAAGCTAAGATAGCGGTAGCTGTGTGATTGTGAGAGAGATATTGATCTTCTCATTGAAGTTCTGTCAAAAAGCTTCTTCTTTTCATCTTCTTTGGTTTAGCAGCGACCAATATTTTGTGCACCGCAGGGAACAAGAAAGTTTAACCTTCAGCAAGAACAACCCTTTTTGTTTGGTTTGTCATAAAATCATTGGCCTTGTTTTAAAACGAAACCGTTTTTGATGTCACTTGTTGAAAAGGAGTGTATTCTGAAAGCTGGCTGACGACCAGCCTCTGCAACTGTTCACCTTGTTTGCTTTGGCTCCTATGAAATCCGTTTTCATTTTTTTTCAGATTCCGTTTTCCGTTAAATTTTTTCCCAAATTCTGTGTTTTCCATTAAAATGTTTCTAAATTCTGTGTTTTACATTTTTATAGCATTTGTTTCCCATCAAATGGTGTCTAATCACATGGTTGATGAATCAAAATACTGAAGAAACGTTCTAGTAGTTCCAATTGTAATTCCTTGTCATTCAGAGACAAATGTGCATAAAAATGCAAGTGTATGTGCAATAATTTATGGAGGAGTCACAATATACCACCCACTTTTTAAAATCCCCCCCTCCAAAAAAAAAAACGGTGTGCCCGTTTATTACACTAAAACAACAAAAATCGGACAAATTCCGCATTTTTCAGTTGATTTAATTTTCATTGTCAGATTCTGCGATTCCACCTGCGTTTCAATCATAGGGCCCTATTTCCTGTTTTCTTGATTTTAGTTGCCATGGTCTCGTGAAGAATGTGGAAAATTCTGAAGAAGCCGATCATTTTAAACGCTTGAGGCTGAAACTATGGTCTAAGTAGGGTTGGTGTGGCATAACTAGACTGGTCTAATTTTATATATACTCACATACAGTACATTCACTCTGCTGTACTTTATCAGCTCGAGTGTACAACACTGTGGCATGTGTGTCTGAGGTATAGGAGGTGGATTTGATGGTAGTAACCTCTGCTGTCATTAGCATATATAGCATAAAGCAGATAGAGAATCCCTGCTATTCCAACACATGTTTATGTTATTATAGGAGTTATTCAGGAATGCAAATGTGTATGTATCACTTTATCACATGTTACTGCTTTAAAACACCTCAAAATTGGTTCTCTATCAATCCCCTTGTGATAGTGTGTCCACATGTGCAGACGTCTACATGTGTGAATCACCTTACAGAATAAATCAGTCCAGGTGTGTTTGTGAGCGTTTTATCTGGGTCTGATCTCAGGCCAGCTGTCTTATTGCACATCCCCATCCCATAGTAGCAGACGGGATTCACCAGCAGTTCGTTGTAGGCAGCTGTCTTGGCCGGCTAACAGAAATGCGTCTTCATACCGCTTCATAACTCCATGGAAGCTGCTGATACCCTCCGTGCTGTTTATTCCAAGATTTGTAGGCACACCCTTCACCTACAAGGCCACAGCCAAAATAAAAGCGTTGGCCAGATGATCAGAGTTGGTGTTTTAAAGGAAAGAGCTACAGTATGTTGACTATAAATAGACGAGTAGCGATGCAATGGAACAGTGTGGTGTCTTGTTTCATTGAGTGGGTCTGAATTAAGCAGCATTAATTGCATTACGTGTTTGTGTGGGCTTATTTCCACATGAATGTGTGTTTTACTATGTAGCCTGTTGTTGGCTTCATACTGTACAAATCTAGGTACCACTAGAGACATTCTTTCGAAGTGTTTTTTATTTTAATAAAATTAAAACGTTGCAGTATCCACAAATACATGTTATCGCTGTAATGTAAGAGGCTGCGTGTGAAAGCAGCATCTGGTGTGTTCAAACCTGCAACAGTCAGGTCACTCCGGTGGTAGATTCCCCAGCAGCTCGCCGCTCTTGTCACTTGTGTGAGAGTTATAGGCCGTCACTGAGAGTGTGCCAGGGTTTGGGTACCCTTGGGATTAGATTTTGCATGCACATGGATGTTTAAGATGATTCATCTATAAATAATAATAATCATAAAATGATATTCTCCTATTTCATTTTTTGTTTTCTTCAAATGCATAATGTTGTTTCACACATTTTCTCAGGGATTTGCCCAATTAAATTCAGGAGTTAAGAGTTTCCTATATGAAAAGTTGATCCTGTAAACCTAATATGTGTGTCTAATATGAATTATGGCTGGTTGGCAAGTTAGAATCTGAAGCCACGCAATGAGCGCAGTGCAGAGCAGTGGCTTTTAACTCCACAGTGGGACTTGCACGCACAAACATGTATGTGTGGCCGGACAAGGCACAGAGAAGCACTGATTACAACACACACGGAGGGACTTCTCTGCTCAGGAGCCCATTACTCTACGATATCTTTACATCGGAAAGTTGTTTGCTCCTATATCAATGCTCAAAAATGTCTAATTTAGTAGCTTTTTAAGAAAAAAAATGAAATGCAAAAAAAAAAAAAAAAATCTTGTTGCTCCTTGATGTTTTTGCCTAAACTAGTTCCAACCTTCAAAGCACATGAATGGAAATTTTTCACAGAAAGTTGATTTGACTGACAAACCCTTAATGGTCAACGTGAATGGCACCATTACAGAGAAAGTGATAGTTATATAATGTATTCCAACACTGAAGCTGCCAATACGTAGAGAGGCGTAAACGGAAAAGTACATTTCCATCTTTGCATGGGGCTAACCCTGGGATTCCAGTGGTCTCCGGAGCTGTGGAAAAGGGTTTCCCCCCTTCAGGTCCCTGTGTGTTAGACCACTAATCACTATGACAGAAAAACCAAGGAGCTCCCTTCGTGTGGTGAGCACCGTAACATGGCTTCGCCTTGTTGGCTACCTGGTATACAGAGCCCCTGTCTTGTCTAAACACAGAGTGGGATTGTTAATATTTCCATCCCCCACAGGACGTCGGATTGGAGTTGTTCTAAAAGGATTCATAGAGCTTCATGAAACAGAATTACAACGTGCCCTCAGTCATAAGTTACCCCAAAATGCCTGAGGTAGCAGGCGGCCGGACCAGTCCTCTGTGAATTGTTTGAGCCATGTTTAGGAGAATGTGGGAGGCATCAATATTAATGACCCGAGTACATTAGTGTCCTTATTTTAGCACTCTTAAGGGATCAAAGCATCGCGATTCAGGCCTCCGCAGGGTCCTTCAACATGAATCTCCACCTCTGTTTCATGTCAATCTCTCGTTTGGCCTTCTCCCATCCCGGAGGGGCAAACGGGTCAGTGGTATCAGTCATTGTGAAAGTGCACAGCTGCAGAGACTGGACAGGATCAGACAGCTGCTCCTGTGACTCACCGGGGAGGCCTTTCATCACGCTGCCTCAAAAGGAATGGCCTGTATATGTTTATCTATAAGCAAGCGTCTTGTTAATATGTGTAGGTGGATCAGGATTGCGAGTCAGCCTGGTTGCTCATCCTAATGGCTCAGCAAATACATATATAAACTCTTAACTCTTAGAAAAAGGAAGTCATCATGTCTGCAATCAGATTTTTTCCACATTTAGATTTTCTTGGATAAATGTGTAGTGTTACAAGAAAGATTATTACGGTATATATTTAATATAATACATGGATGTATAACGTGTAATTAATTGTAACTCAACCCCACACAGTCACATGGTCATTACATGGTAGTTTCTGATTGCTTTCCTGTCTTTTAACCGGCAATCTTGCTTGTAATGGTCCCGTATGACACAGCCATTTAATTATTCCTGATGCTGGTTGACCACATACTTAAATAACCAAACAGGAGTATTGGACCGGATGGATTAGTGTAGGTCTTATAACAGCAGATAGAGAGACAGAGAGGGGGGGGGTGATGGAGAAAAGGAGATGCCAGCAGCTTTAGTCAGAGCTGCCGTGGTCTCAGTTTAGTGTTGATTGAGAACACTGTTTGCTCTGTTGTCCACGGCAACAGTTGGTTAAATTAGCTAGAGCCCTGGTATGAGTCAGACAGAGAACATTTTCCTTTACAATATTCAAATAATGAACGGCAACGTCATTTTTATTCATTATTATCCATGGGCCTGTGGTCTTATTTTGTAATACTTCCCAATTCACCAAGGATACGCTGCTGATTGATCTCCCACAGACCTTCTTCACGCGTTTCAACATTTCTGTCTCACTTGCTTCTCCTTGATAGTTTGTAGTCTTAGCTGTTTACCTAAATCTTTCCTCTCAATCTGTTTAATTGCCCTGTGTTGTACCTCCTTCTGAGAGACGGCTCAAACGGTTGTTGACTTGTCAAAGCAACAAATCAAACACACACTCTCTCTCTCACACACACACACACACACACACACACACACACACACACACACACTCAGAGAGAGGGTGAAAATTCCACTTCTTTAAGCCAACTTTTCCTTGAGGAATGATTCAGGCCACTCTGGGAGGAAAGAAACATTAGTAACAGACCTCCTTCTCATTGAGGAGAGCACACAATACACTCAGTCTCACCATTGGCCTGGCACTTGGTCAGTAAACACACACACACACACACACACAGTGCTGACTTTTCCATTGCTGGTAAGTGGGAGGAGAGTGGAAGGTAACGCAGGGACACTAATGGACTTTCCATCTTCTTCATCAAGCTCCCAGTCTCCTGCTTTGTACTCAGGGAAACCCAAACAGGCTGTGCTGATGTTATCACAATTTCCACAAATAGATTGTCCATACGGGCTCCCACAAGCCTGATTAAAGTTTGATGAAAGAAGGAAACATTTTTAAAATGTGAGGAAAATATAACTGCTAGGCCATTAAACAGGCTGATAATGTTGTACATATATTGGTATCGGTGTGTATGTTGGCTGCTAAGTAACTAGAAATGGTATTGATTAAGCCTAATTTAGCCACATAGCTTCAGTGAAGTAGGGGGCCGATGTGGTTCTGGATCACGTTGAAGTTTCCCTGTTCTGTATGAGCTCAGATATTCTCAGGATGTCGGCTGTTTTTCCTTCCTGTTCAGGCTTCAGAACGTCTCGTGAAAAGTGTTCACAGTTACGGAAAGAAAATGTGTTGTGTGTCTGCATGGCTGTGTGTGAGGGACGGTGTACACACGTTGCTATGAATACTTATACTCACGCTTGATATGTGTGTATTTATACACACAGAGGTTTTGCTTTCCTGAGGGTTGTTTACTCCAGGAATACAAGAGATGCACATATATAAATACATATCAGCTTAATACCTTGGCTTTCAAATTTAGCCCACCAGCCAAACTTGGGCAGTAATCAAGTTTTGCTAGGGATGTATGAGGTCACACATGTTCTTTATGTCACTGTGAGATCGCGTCTTTACTGTGGAGGGTTTGATTCTTGTCACATTTCAGGACTTCGGTCAGTTTTGTTTGGTCATATTACATCAATTTGAAACAATCTATGGAAAAATATCAGGGCAGGGTTATGTGCTCATGCATTCCGAAATATCTCTCCTTAATGTTATCATTGCAGCTCAGTCACACTCGGCCCTGTGTGCATGTCTGCAAAGCAGGTGCCGTATGTATTTTAGTTTAATTGTAGTACACTCATGTTGGTAATACTGTTGTTGGGAAGTCAGCTGTTTATCCGGCTAAACTTCACCACCCACCAGAGACAACATGAGCAGGTGGTTGCCGTGGTGACGGGGCGCTGTGTTTATCTGTTGCTGTGCGGGAGAGGAGGGTGTCGTGTGGTGGGAGGGTCGTCGGCGGTGGCCGGCAGCCAGAGAACGGTAGATTGAATCCAGAGAGAGGCAAAGGCCAGCCAAAAATAAACCCATACAGAGCAAGTCGGCCGAGTCCACACCATACACGGCACCAGATAAGGAGGCAATGTCCATTTTATGATAGGATCGTATGGCAATATTTGAACTGCCCAGGGAGATGTGGCGATCACATGATCTGACAGGTGTTTGTCTTTTAGATGTTTGATATTAGCACTGAAATCCAGTTTTACTCTAAATATTGTAAGTAACTAAAGACCCAGCGCTACAAAAAGCCACCTTCTCAAGTTATGTGTCCCACTATCAGTTTTTAAACCTGTATTGGAACGTTGATATTGACAGTGCTAAATCAAGACATGCCTCGATGTACTTTTGCACACTAATATCCCTCTAACATGCCACCTCCTCATGTGTTGCTGTCTGCTGTCAGTCAGCCCTGCTGCATAGGTTTCCACTGCTGAGATTCAGTCTGCATATGGCACATTTCTTTACCCCTTCACTCCGATGCATCAGTCAGTACTGAGGATACTTTTTTTATTTGTTTATTCAAATTCAACACACACACACACACAAACACACACACACACACACACACACACACACACACACACACACACACACACACTTCAAACCACATGTGCTTTAAGCAAATGCTTCAAGATTGTGAACCTGCGATGAGTCCAGTTTCAGACAACCTGTCATCAATCAAAGGATGCTTTTCATTGTTTCAGTTTAATTTCTTTCAGAGACATTTCTACCATAAGATTAAAATGTACAAAATGATATGAGTCATACAAAATGTCAGTATCATTGTGGGGCTTATTGAACCCTCACTGCTCTAACTCATCCTTTTATATATAAAGAGAAGCAGTGAGGTGGCACTGAGGTGCAGCAGGGTGGCTAGGGGCTACACATGCTGTTAGAGCGTCAACATTGTTCACATAGTACTGCTTCTCCCTGTGTGGATATCTGGTACCAGTGTCCTGCCACATGGTGTCTGCAGTACTGATTGATTGATCTTTGTACGCTGCATGGTAAAGTAAAAGATAGGCATGAAGTGAAAACCTGTGCAATTTCATTTAACCATTTGAGGAAACATGTGCGTATGTAGAACAGATACTACGGTGCTACGTCTGAGGTTATTGTGTTATGGTATTAGTTTGTGTATAACTGCTGCACTACTTTTGGCTGAACTGAAACTGCACTAACCACCAAGTCTTTCCAGAGAAGCGAAAGCAGCATCGTAAATTATAGAACGTATAGATAAACAGCTTCTATAATTAATAGATCACCCACAGTAACAATTGAAAATTAGGTCAACATGTCACAACATTGAAATGTGTGTGAGTTTATTATTTTCAGAGAAACTCTAGCAAATGGCAGGAAATACACCTGCGGTTATGGATGCAACAGCTTGTTGGCTTTGGTTTCAATATGACTGTGGAGTTGCAGATAAAGTATTTAAAGCCCCGTAGCTTTATTATTATTTCAGGTATTTGGTATAGGGTACATGTGACCACACCAGACTGTGTTCTTATATTAAGAGTGTAATATAACTGGGTGGAGCCCTGTTGGCACTTGATTGTTGGCACTCAATTGACACCACTAGATGGCACTCTCCACCGCCTCCAAGCAGTAAAATCATGTGCAGTGAATGTGTGGATGACACATGAATCTGTGAAACATGGTGCACATATTTTCAATTTCATTCCTCACCCAAAGGCTATTAACTTTTCCCATGACATATTAAATGAAATGCCATCATTTACATGATCTTACCATGCAATCAGTGTAGCATCATGCCTGATAATATTGTAGTAAATGTCAAATTGAAAATGGGATTCAGTTCACACATTGAGATTCCTCGTTATAATGCTGCTGTGGCTTAATATTCTCTTGTTTTTCCTCTATTTTGCTCACTCAGGACCAAGTGAAGCCACCAAAGACATCCAAATCCAAGACAGCAGAGGCAGTAGTCGAAGGCCATGCCGTGGAGGGCCTTGAGCAGATACCTGAGGGACAAGAGGGACTGGCAGACCATCTCAATTCAGATGAGGAGGTGGAGATAGAGGAGATCATCGAAGAGTCTCGTACCAAGCGCCTCCAACGCACCACCAAGCAGCAAGTGGACAACATAAAGAAAGCCTTCTCCAAAGAGGAAATGGAGAAGACCAAATTAAAGACGAAAGAAAACCTGGAGAAGACCAGGCAGAGAACCCGCGAGAACCTGGAGAAGACGAGACAGAGAACCCGTGACAACCTGGAGAAAACCAAACACAGCCTGGAGAAGAAGATGGGCAAGCTTGGGACCCGCATGACCCCCAACCAGGAGCGCAGGGCAAAGATGAAGAGCTCCAAAGAGAAGGCGAAAAAGTCCCTCACTCCTGACCACACCGTCTACGCTCGCTCCAAGACCAGCGTGTACCGCGTGCCCCCCTTCACCTTCCATGTCAAGAAGATCCGAGAAGGCGAGGAGGAGGTGGTGGTGCAGAACACAGAGATGGTGGAGGTGGCCGAGACCAACCGCCAGCCGGGGGGAGAGGAGAACGGGCTGGGTGTTCACGTGGAGGTGGAGGAAGGGGAGCTGGTGAGAGTAGACAGCCCAGAGATGGAGGCTCTGTTGGAGGTGACTGAGGACTCTCAACTGGTCTGGGTGGAGCCAGACCACCTTAACAAGGCTCAAAGTGAATAGAGCTCCCGCAGCTCTGCAGAAAAAACGAGGAAGAGGGGAACGGAGTCGAATCATAAGGACACAATGTTAGTCGACGGGACTTTTTCTAGACGTGATCAAATCTTTGACATCTCATCTGTTTCCTGTTTTCTTTTTACTGTACCCAACAGGGATGACTTTCATATTTGCTCCTCTTTAGCAAACAAATTAGAAAAAGAAGGCTAGATTTTTGAAACGTGCTGCAGGCTGACTGGTTATTTTAGGCTATTTGCTGTTTGTTGTTGGTTTGATCAAATTGAGTGGCTATCAGCATAAAAAGGTATAAATAGTCTTTGCTATTGAGGATGTAATGTATAATCTAATATTTGCCATGTATGATATGCACATTCGTAGGTATGGTGACAGGATTCATGCTTAATTGATGGTTTTAGTGATGTGATGTGAAACAAGCAAAAACAAAAACAAATAGGCCTACAGAAGAAATAAAGAACTAGGTTATTTCCTGCAAATCGATCAACCATCTAATGTTACATTATATTGTAAATTACAAATGTAAATGTAATGTCTCTTATGTTGGGAACATTAAAACATTGACAAATTTGAAATATTTAAACCCCCACAGAGCGCCACAAAAAACAGCTAAGGTTAGTGTTGTGAACAATGATTTTAAGATCTAAAGATGAATCTATTTGAAGACAAGGCTGCGATCCTTCCTTTGTGTACATTTTGCGTGCTTTGACTGAAAAAAAGAAAGGATCATAAGCCTTAAAAGAGTCCGTCCACCACTGAGTTTTAAGTTCTACTATATTGTGTAATAGAATGGCTCTATTCTGGATCACTCATTCAACGTTTCAGGTATCATAATGAATTAGTTAAAGCTGATACAAAGGAATGAACAATGTGTGCTTGAAAACCTGCTTGATCATCATGTACTATAATGTGTTGATGTATGCTCGCCATGCTATATTTGTTGCATCTGGACATGTACTCACCAACCTCCACAGAGGAAAAGAAAAGCCATTGTCACCATCCTCACAGCTCATCGCAGTACATTTGCACATCTCTGTTCCTTTTTTAAGGTAATTGCAGACACAAAAAAAAAAAAAAAATGGTTTGAAGAGCAAGATGACAGTTTAATGGCTGACTATGTAACAAGCGGAGATGCAAATGATCCTAAATGCAGCCTTAGTGAGACAGCACATCACCAAGTGTTGTGAATGGCAAGGCACTTTAATAAAATGTCAGAGCATCGTATGGTCCACAGAGACCAGGTGCAATCTTGTACACTCTCTGAAATACAAAGGAGATGTCCACACTGATGAAAAGAGCCATTTTAACATCATTGTAAGTTAGAGAGCAAGACGATTGTGGAGCATTACGGGAAGCTACAATAATTGGATTGTAATTATTCTGAATTAAATTGACAATTCTCAGTGTTCAATGGTTTGCACTTTTGGTAAGGCTGGCACACAAGGCTGCAGACAAGGAAAGGGTGCATGCACGGCTTCTATTTTCATCCCTAGAGACTGTTAGGTCTTGATGTGGTGCAGTCACGCAGAAGCCCACAGTATAGCAGGGAGAACCGTTAAAATAATCAATGGACTGGGGAATGCAATTAAAGAGAGTGCTCCCTCAGAGCACTGGGCAGGTTAGAGAATAGCGAGAAAGGACAGAAAACACTGTGATTGTGAAGAGTAAGTATGGGCAGTCTATATGTTATCATCAAGTGCAACTTTCAAAGCGGCAAATAAATTAATTACAGGGCCTTGACATCCTATAATTATTAGAATATATAATTAGATCCTTTAATGTTTTTTTGACAAAAAAAAAAACTGCATTGTTTTGCACATCAAACATTGAAACACTATTATATTGGTCTCTTTGAAAAAAAGAACTGCATTTTTACCAAATGTATATTTTTCCACGTTTTGACCTACAGGGGATTTAACCAGCCTGAGCTTGCATAGAAACATTGTCATTTAAATAAATGCTGCAAGACAACTGCTCTTGCTGTTACTGATTCATACTTAAATAACGACGCTTGCCTGTATGGTGTGTTTGATGCCTCCTTTGCCACTTCAGTATTAATAAAAGCTTGCTCAATAATATATATGCTTCTCTTTATTTTATCTTACCAACAATGTATGAACCATATGGCTCTGTTTATATGCCAGCTTGTGTGTTTAAATTCTATTTGTTCACCTACTGTTGAAGGAGGCTTACATACACTGAATTAAGAGCATGGAGAGGTCAATACTGAACAGCACTGGCGTTATTAAACTCTTGATGACGTCACCACTGCCAGTAACTCAGATGACTTCCAGGCTGGCTGTTCTCTCAAAAGGTTCGTCCCCCCTCCGCGGCAAAGAAGCGAAGTGGCTGCTCTGTAGTCCATCCGAGGGGAGGGTTGGCTGTCGGGAACAGCGCAGTTGCGACAGCAGTAAACACGACGTTCTCAACCAACCCCGCCTGAAGCCCCGCCTCTCAACGTATAAACTGCATTCTGATTGGTAACAATAGAATGACGGACTCGTATTGGCCATTAGGGCTGCCGATCTAATAGTTTATTGGGTTTGTGTGGCTGGCAAGAAGGCAATGTAGGAGATGGGTTCCGTGGAAGGGTCTGTACGTGTGTCGGAGAACTGATTCTCGTGCTGGCAAGAAAATACACACACTTAGGCTTTTTGTCCGTGTGTTCTCCCTCACTTTTGTATATTAAATTGTTACGAAAGTCATCACTGACTCTTATTGTCAGTGTTTTTTTGTAGAGAAAGGATTACAGTTTGTTTTTTTTACGGAGAAACTTTGCAGAGGAATAACAACGAGCTAGGTAAGCAACTGTAAAGGAGACTTCTGTTTCTTAGACCTTATTATGTAACAGCCTATCACTTTAACGGCTAGCTCTGTTAACGCTGTTAGCCCAAACCCTAACTACAGCGGCAGCATTATGACTAGGTTATAAGCTAACGTTGTTCATGCCGAGGTCGCCATTCTGCGTCCGCGTCATACGAGTTTTAAAGTGTTACTACATTTTAGCTGCACCTGCTCGGTTCTCCTCGACAACAGTGCGACCAAAGACCCAGCACTCGGTTGGTTTTTACGTGTTGTTTGGATGAGTTGGCTCGTCCAAGTGTGATAATGTTCATGCTTACGTCAGTTGTCGTCAAACTGGACTGAATAGTTGCTCAGACTTGACTGGCGGACTACATTTGGACACAATCAAGTTCAGGTCATTGTCGTCTTCCATTGTCACGCCCATCTGCATCCCTTCCTCTTCAGGCCAACCTGTCTTGACACCTTGAACTGCTATTCACGTCATCCATCCCACACGTCTAGATTTAAATTTAAATATGATTTTTGATTTTGAAGTGTGTGTATTTATGTTATTATCTTTACAGTACACCTGTGGAGAGTTATGGTGATACAGTGTGTTAGTTAGGCTACTACAGTAATGGCAGATGTTCTGAAGAGTCATGATGACAAATTACTTAATTGTACTTTCATACAATTAAGGGCCATAAAATGGAGTTGGCAGGGTTAAGGCTTCCTTTGTTAGTTTGTTGGAGGAAGTACTTTCTGGAGTATCAGTGACATGGATTCAGGAATCACATTGTGCTTTATAGTTGGTGCCACACATCATGCTGGACTGGCAAATTCCTCACAAAGTCCCCTTGAATACGCATGAGACTGGAATTCAAAATATAGACAAAGATGTTAAAAATGGGTTGTTTTGGCCATATATTGTCCTTGGCTTGGATCATTGGGTCCGATATTTATAATGTGTGTCACCCAGACAAAATGTTTTAAGTAATTTGAGCCAATATGTTCTGACTTTGTGGATTAATTATGATCTTACCACCCAAATTAACTTTGGCCTCCCATCCCTTGATATGAACTGGTAGTTAGCTAGTTTGTGAACTTAATGCACCCGAGATGCTGCTTGCAATTTCAACCCCAATTCCCCGACAACAGAAAGCAGGAAGTTCCAATTTTGATGATGAAAAAATGAAACTAATCATCTTACATCATTTAAGATGAGGCAGCTGCAGCTTTGATGTGATCCTCTCGGGGTTTCACATGCCCAGAAATTCACAATATGCAGATCCACTTGTCAGAGAAATGTAGATCATATGAAACTCGTGCTCACGTTTGATGGACAATTTCTGTTATGCCGTGTACATGCTTAAAATAACCCATATGATGTCAGCGAGAATAAGGTTGGTGTAGGTGAATTCTTGTGGCTTCTACGGGATTTACACAATTAAGGTGAAACTTAACATCAATACTTTTCTTTCAGGTTCCCCTAAATCAAAAAGTATAGTTTGTTAGATAAACTCTACATGTACAATATTATACAGTCTATAACAATAGGTAATACCTTTTTTCAGCCTCACCTAAATGGAGTGGCCATCAGTAATTGTATTACAACTGGCCAGAATGTGTGATGTGGTGAAGAAGAAATAAGTACAAAAAAAAATAGTCAGACTTTGGATGGCAGTCTCATGCAACAGTACTCAAATGTAAAAGGCTTTAAAATGGCTTCAGTTGGTAATTGAATATGGATGTTAGAAGAGACAACTTTCTCTTGAATTTAGCAAGTGTCTGGTTATTGTTATTTTTCTGTTATTGTACAGTCTAGAGCCCTCCGGGGAACAATGTAGCTGGATGGTGGTAAGATGAGACAGCTAGCTGAGCCTACAATCTGGATCTGATGTATTGTTTC